>NW_012267219.1:4633591-4666874 GCF_000151885.1 Dipodomys ordii
CTCTACCACTGAGCCACCTTCCCAGCCCCAGGATTTCTTGATTATCGATATTCTAACTGGGGTGAGGTGGAATCTAAATGTTGATTTGATTTGCATTTCTTTTATGGCTAGGGAGGTTGAGCATTTCTTCATGTGTCTATTGGCCATTCTTATTTCCTCTTCAGAGAAGTTTGTCTTTAAGTCTTTAGCCCACTTATTAATTGGGCAGTTGTTTCTTTGAGGATTTGTTGTTGGGGGATTTAGTTTTTGGGTTTTGTTTTGTTTTGTTTTAGTTTTAAAATCTTTTTTTTTATTGTGATAATACTGTACGGAGGGGTTACAATTACATGAGCAAGGTAATGAGTACATTTCTTATCAAGCATTGTTGCCTCCTCCTTTGTTTTCCCATCCCTTCCCATCTCCCCCCCCCTTGCTGTGCTCCCCCCTTCCCCCTCCACTCCGCCGCCCCCCTCCCCCGCCAAAGTTATAAAGTTCATTTTTCGACATATCCTCTTGTACATCTCATTGTTGCAATGGGTCCACCTGTATCTCTATTTAAACAATTTGCTTTTTCCCTTCCCCTGCACAAATTATACCAACGTCAAATACAGTGGAAACAGGGGTTTATACCGTGGGGGAGGGACATATAAAGCAACGAAGAAATCATCTTATAAATATGTTAGAAACAATAGCAAGAAAGAAAAACTTTTTGACTCCTTATTTTGAAGTTCATTTCGCCTAACATCAACTTATCTCACCGTTTCTGCTTAGTTTTTTGAGTTCTAAGTATATTTTAGATATGAGACCCTTGTCCATTGTATGGCTAGTGAAGATCTTCTCCCAATCCATGGGCTTTCTATTGATCTTGCTAGCTATGTCCTTTGCCATGCAGAAGCTCTGCAGTTTCATGCAATCCCATTTGTCCAACCTTTCTTTGATTTGTTGTGTTTCTGGGTCTTTAAGAAAATTTCAGCCGGTGCCAAGGAGACCTAGGGTTTCTCCTATTCCTTCCTGTAATGTTTCAGGGTGACTAGTTTGATTTTGAGATCTTTGATCCATTTGGAGTTGATTCTGGTGCATGGTGACATGTAAGGTTCTAGCTTTAGTTTTCTACAGGTGTTTAATCAATTTGGCCAGCACCATTTACTGAAGAGGCTGTCTTTCTTCCATTCTATTTATTTATTTATTTTTGGCTAACATATTGATAGCAATGTTAGAGAAAAATTGCTTCAGTAGTACTCTTCTGCTTTCATTTTATGTGGATATGAATGGCAACTGCTCTTAAGTGGGTATCTCTTTTACAAATAGATACAATGTGGAATCTTCTTCTCTAGGTACAACATGAGTTAGAGGCTCAAAAGACATAGAAAAACACATTTTATTTTCTAATCAGTCCCAAATACTCCTTAATTTCCCTTGAAGGTTTCTCTTTGAATGCTGTTATTTAGAATTATGATTAATTTACAGATATCTATGCATTATTGATTTCTATTTATTTCCTTTATTGTAGAAGGTCATAATTTTTGTTAATTCTTTTCCATTAGATATTTTAAATTTTCTTATACATTCCAGAATTATGTTTAATATATATATGTGTATATATAAATACAATGCATAGAACATGTGTAGAAATGTCTTATAAATATATTTGTTGAGAAATTTGAGTCATCAGGATTAATCCAGCCTCATGATTCAAACATAAATATGTTTTTATGAAAATGCAACTTTTTTCCTCATAATTGTTCTGTAAAAAGTCTTCATCAACTGAAAACACTCTAACAAAAATGTATTTATTGACCAATGAATTCAGACAAAATACTTTGAAATGTATTACAGTAATTTACAAGACTAATTTCTATGTATTTCATAGATAAGAGTCAGGTAAATTTTAGTTTATATAATGAATTCAATATATATATATATGCACATGTATGTTTGTGTGCTTTTTTTGTGTGTATGTGTATTTCAAATAAGGTGATTTTAATTGATATTTTTATGAACCCAATATCCCACATTAATATTGAGAGAATTCCAGATGCAAGTAACAGTAGCAGATATCTGCATGAATAGAAACTTCAGATATTTTCTAGTTTACTTTGTTAATAGTTCACATCTTCAACTTCTGCTGCATTTAAACAGGATCTTGGAATCAACTTGGAATGATGGCATAATGATTTAGAATGTAAAGAAAAACTCGTTATGTCAATTTTTCCATTCTATGCAACCATGTGAATATATATGTATTTTAATTCAGGGACTTCATGTGAATGTGGCTTTTATCTATGCCACACACATTCTTCCTGCTTAAAGTTTGAATATCCATTTATATAGCTTTTCTTTATGTGAAAGAAACCTTTCAAAACTAAGATTAATTAATTTGTTTCATGAGCAACTGCGAAGGAATACATATTGAAAAATCCAGATTCACAACTTATTAGAAAATGTATATGCAAAGAACAATTTGGCTAACACCATGACAAGATTTCAAACAAAATCTTGAGACTATAATGTAGCTTCATTACCATATTATACGGATGTGTCTATATTTAGGTAGTTTCTTTTACTCAAGTAAAGCAAGAAGCAGTATCTATACTCCCACTTAACAAGTATGTTTCAAGCCAAAATTAGAAGATATAAACAAGATCATTACATACTAATAAAGGAAACAGTCTATCAAGATGAGCTAATAAATATAAATACATGTGCTTTAAAAGTTGGTAGCACAGCCCTGGTGGCTGACACCTGAAATTTGAGCTACTAAGGAAGTTGAGATCTGAGGATGGTAATTTGAAGCCAGTCCAGGCAAAAAAGTCCATGAGATTCTTTTCACCAGTGAACCAGCAAAAAGTGGGAAGTGGAGGTATGACTTAAATTGTAGAGAACCAATCTTGAGCAAAGTACCAAGTAAGAGCACAAGGTCCTGAGTTCAATCTCCAGTACAAACACACACACACACACACACACACACACACACATGCACACACACACATATATAAAGTTGATGCAACCAATTTTTCTTACTTATTCTAATTGTTATATAAGAGACTTTAATTTTACTATTCACAAACAAAACTTTCCAACTAAAAATATTTTTCTTTGTTTTCCTAAAAAATAAACAAATGACTTTTCTAAATTAAGCAATGCTAAGCATAATAAAATATGCCTTATATTTTCAAACTATCAATGACCCATTTATCATGGAATAACAATGACAAAAAGAAGTATTTACCTCACCTAAAAATAAATTCAAGGTGTTTGGCCTTAAAAATACACTTTGCTGTAACAAATAAAGTAAATTCTGCATTTCATATGGAGGAGAAAATAGACATTCGTGGAGAAGGAAAAGAAGTACTATGTAAAGGTAGAATCTGCATAGTAAAGTTTTTTTTTTTTAGGTCCTGTCGTGGGGCCTGAACTCTGGGCCTGGGCACTGTCCCTCAGCTCTTCAGCTCAAGGCTAGCACTCTACCACTTGAGCCACAGCGCCACTTCCGGCTTTTTTCTTTTTGCTTATGTGGTGCTGAGGAATCGAACCCAGGGCCTCGAGCATGCAAGGCAAGCGCTCTACCACTGAGCCACCTTCCCAGCCGCTGCATAGTAAATTTTGTGCATATAAAAACTGTAGTAAAATACCTGTAGTTGGATCTAATATTTGTAACTGGAAAAGTATCTGAACTTCATTTTTAAGATGGCATATTTAAGACCAGAGAAACAAAGAAAAATCTGAGCATAAACTGTTACAAGAAACAGCACAGTCAGTTAAAATATCATGTCATACAATTTCAATGTTACTGTCTGCAGGGTTTTTACTCTCATCCTCACACCTAGACAAAATCTACTTCAAGTATATAGGATTCATTTATTTTCAAATTTTCTTGTTCTTAATGAGAAGTTTTCCATGTCTTGGATCTTCATTCTGAAGTAATGCCCTGTTACCTCTTTCAAAGGATCTATAAATCACTGTGTATCTATTGTTCTAACCATAGCTTGATGTTGGTCAACTTCGTTGCCCATCTTATAGTTTTTAAGGATTCAGGCAACTTGTGTTCACCCACAACCTATCCTTCAGTGCTTTAGGGTCCTAATGTACTGTTTACCAAATTAGCTGTGGCCCTGGTCCCTAGCCTAAGGCCAAGAGAACATACATACAGGTGCTTCTAAAGCTGCTTTGATGTCATTCCTTTTCAGTCATGTGATGAGCAGGGCTTATTCTCAGTTCCTTAGGAAACGAAATTATGAGTTACTCTTGATACATTCAGCCTCCATGAGAAAAGGAATAAACATTTGCCATTACAGAGTATCACTGTCTTGACCAAAGAAAGAACACATTAAAAATTATTTTAAATGACCCAACGCTCTTAAAATGAATGATTTTTAACTTATGTTTTATTATTTTAAGTAGTTGTACCAAGGAGTTTCAATCCAACATATCTCTTTACAAGTGCAATGCATTTGGATCAAGGTTACCCTTTCCATTGTCCCCTGTTACCCCCAAACACACACATTTATCCTAACGCCACACATCCTTTCAAGTTACCTGGTTCCACTTTCACATACACATTTTGAATGTTGTGACTACATCCACTCACTTTTTCTCTTTCCATTCATCTTCCCTCTTTCATTTCCTTTCCCTAGACAAAATATTCAACAGTTGAACTCTATTTGTGTTAGATATAATAATATAATATTTTTACCTCTTAAATGTTAGATGAGATATCTTAAAATTGAATTATAATAGTATGATGTGCTGTTAATTTTCAAAGATAAAAACAGGACTTGATATAATTCTTTCTAAAGCTTGAAGTAGAAACGATTCTGAAGGAATTCAAAGGTGCACATATGAATATGGTCAACTAACATATGTCTCAGAAGGGAGGTAGCAAGTGGCAGGTGGGAGTTAAGAGCACAGACAAGAGAAGTTTTTCTACCTAACTGAGATAGAAATATAAGCTAGAGAGAAAACAAGCGATAAAAGCAGCTAAAATCAAGAATGAAGCCTCAATAATGTTTGATTGTAGGATTAGACATGTATTCCTGTGTTCTCAAAAGGCCCTTCACTGTGCATGCTCCTTCCTTGATCAAGATACACAATCCTAGGAAAGTCTTATTTTGCTGCCAGGACCTTACCAATGAACTATGGTGACCTACAGTCATCTGCACATATCAACCAATCAGGAACTGACATCATTTGCAAAAGTAAACTGTATTGGAGGGCATTTCCATGTGAGCAAGGTCCACGCTTTTGTTTCTTTGGAGTGTTTTTCATTTTCTCAGAAGGCTGTATCTCCTGGGGATGTGGATTGCTTTTCATTTTTTAAAAGAAAGCTTCCTCTTTTATCCTAAATTCTTTCCTGCTGACTTTTGGCTGACAGGAAATAATCAGATACACAGACGAATAAATGCACATAGAGAAGCTTAATTGAAAGCTTGTTTATAATAATCCCATACCAGAACAATACAGTGCTAGTATGACACTTTTATTTTTTAAGCTATGTAATTTTAGAAAATTGTGCATATATATATATACATATATATCACATTTTAACACTATTTTGGGAGGTAAGAAAATGTTGCATTTCTTTTCCTTTTTGCTGTGTTGTATTTGATGTGTTATACAACAAGCATATATTGCTTGTGTAAATTTTAAAATAATAAAAATGAACTGTCACAGAATAAGAATGTAACTTGTCCTTTGACTTTTCAAGAGGAGTTGAATCTTATTAACCATCTTAGATAAATTCAAACTTTTCTTTTTTCACATAAAATGCTCCACATTTGGGTCAATTGCTTGTTTCTCTACTGCATCCCCGAACCTATTTGTGTCTTTAGTACAAATGACAAAATAAAGAATGTATAGATTCCAGAAAATGTCCCTGAGCTCCTCTGATGATGGTTACAACATTTGCTAAATCCATATTTTGTAAATCAGCTGGAGGTATTTTGCTGAGAGCAGTTGGAGTTTACTTCTGTTCCATGAAATTAGGTCACAGAAATTTCAAGCTGAAAGTGATGATTTGAGGTGCCTGGCATTGTAGTAGTCCAAATAGAGCATAAACGTGCAGCCAGAACTAGGCCTTGGCAACTATTATGTTCTGCTTGTGTGGCATAACCTCATTTAATATTCTCAGAGCTGCAGTAAATCTTATCACAGTTTAGCCTGCCTGTTAAGAGTGAGCCAGGAAGAAACCAAAATGACCATAGCTTCTAATAACTCAAACATAGTTTGATCAGATTGTAATGTGATGGTTCGAGCCTGCAGAATCAGAAAACGGATATCAAAACATCCAAAGGCATGACACTGATAGAAATGGTTCTTAACCCTTGTGAATCACAACAGGAAAATGTGCACATCTTTCCGTGGGCTTGTTTCTGTTTCTGACTCAAGTTGTACTGCTTGTTTGGTGGGCTGAAATAGAGCTTAAGAATGGACAACAAATCATGATATATATATATATATATATATATATATATATATATATATGTATGCCATCAAATGATAAATGCTCATACCTGCTTTGAAGTTTCATTCTTGTTGTTAATAGTCAAATGAGCATGCAAACTTTGGTTAAAATCCTTTGTGAAACATTTTATCCTAAAAATGTGAGAACTGTATTTGAGACAGGGCTATGGATTAACTGCTAGAGTAGAAAAAGAAGAAAGATTTCTACAGATTTGATCTGTAGATCTGAAGAGGGAATAGTTCATATGGGAATGCCTGAGTATGATGGTCTTTTGAAACATTTAGGGTTATATTCTTTCAAAAATACATCCTCACAATAAAATAAAACAAGCAAAAAGATAACTAAAATATTATGGATGCTGGGCACTGGTGGCTCATGTCTATCAATACTAATTATCTCAGAAAGCTGAGATCTGAGGACCCAAGTTTAACTCCAATCTGGACAGAAAAGTCCATGCCTTATCTCCAGTTAACTAGCAAAAAACTACAAGTGAAACTATGGCTCAAGTGGTAGAAAAACACAGCCTTGAGTAAAAAAGCTAAGACAAAGAATCTTAGTCCTAATATCAAGCCCTAGTACTGGTGTGTATGCTCACCTTTCCCTCCCCGCACTGGAATATTATTCATCCTTAACAAAAGAAGGAAAGCAGGTATAAACCTAAGAGAAACTATGCTAAGTGAAATAAGAGAAACACAAAAAGACAAATATTGTAAGATTTTACTCCTTCAAGGAAAATTAAAAAGATGAAAACTCTAGTAGCAAAGAGTAGAAAAGTGATAAATAGGGAAAAATGAAGAGTTGTTTTTAGTTATATAGGATGAATACATTTTGGTTAGCCTAATGCAGAACTTGGTAACCATCACTCATAATACTACATTACATAATTGGTATTGGCTAACATGTTGATCTTATTAGTTCTTGCCATTAAAAATTACCATGGCAATGGCCCTAGTTATCAATTAGCTTGATTGCGATGTGCATGTATATTAAATTTATGTTGTACATCTACTTAGGTGTTTTTTTTATTTTGCCAATGTGCCTGAATAAAACTGGAAAAATAAGACAATTGTAATATGCCTCTTACCTTTTTCAAAGTCTAATCATTACTCTTTCCTGAAGCACATTGGCGAACACGGCAGGATTTCTTCCTTCTTGTTCCTAGTGAAGTTCTTAGCTTCTCTGAAGGGTGACCATTACCTTAAATCTCTATCTGTAGAGACTTAATCAGCATTTAATAGGTGTATTTTAGCTGTCCCTTTAATATATGTATATGTAGTACATATAATTACACAATGTGTATTTAATATATTGACTGTATGTATAGATTGTAGTTGTTACCTTTTTCCATATTGTGCACTTAGAAGGAAATGACAGGCTGAAAACTCCATTTTCATACTACTTAATTTATTTTGCTGCCTATGGCATTACAGGCTTGGTACTTGAACTCCCTTTCACAGTTGACTCCTGTATCTCTTTGACATCATTGTAGGATTTTTTCCATCATTGTAGGATTATGTTGTTTATGTGGTTTCCTTAATTCCTTATGTTCTGGTACCACAAAAGACCTTAGGTTCATCTCCTACAGTTCCTGAAGGTCAAGTCATCGTATCAGCCATCCTCTTGTGAGCCTTAGGTAATTTATTGGAAATAGTATTGAAACAAAGATTGTGGTGTGAAGCATACTCCAGGTCTCTCCATCTGCGTTAATGTGAACATGATTTCATAGTAATGTCTCTAGTTGTAATCTCCTAATGGATAATAATTCTAGTGTCTTCACCTTGCTTCTCAGTACAGAGACCATGATTATGAGTATTGCATTTATCTCACCAGTATTTGGGCATATTTTGTGTTTCCTCTAATTGTGGATGCTTGAGGCTTCACATTACTGCAATGTTCTTGATTTTTGCCTCCACTCTTGGCTGGACTTTTTCAAAACCTTCTTCTTCTGAGGGGCTCAGAAAACTCTCTCAATAGCTCACTCACTCAGCTACTCAGAAGTGTTAGTCTATTGAATTTTCCTTATAATCTATACATTTCAACCTCTTACTCTTATATTCCAACTGGCTGTTTAAATTGGATCTTTGTCATTGAGCCCACCTTATTTTATTTTATTTTATTTTTGTCAGTCTTGGGGCTTGAACTCTGTGGCTTAACACTGTCCCTCAGCTCTTCAGCTCAAGGCTAGCACTCTACCACTTGAGCCACAGCACCACTTCTGGCTTTTTTCTTTTTGCTTATGTGGTGCTGAGGAATCGAACTCAGGACCTCAGGCATGCAAGGCAAGCGCTCTACCACTGAGCAACCTTCCCAGCCCCTCCTACTCCTTTTTAAAGGTTGGTTTTGTTCTGTGTTACCCTTGATGGGACAAGTGTTTGTGACAGCATCAAGCTTGGGGCCCAGGAAGACTCCAGCGACCATGTGCTGAGACTTGATGTTCATAAAAAAAAAAAATAGCACTAAGAACACTGACATTTTCTTTCTTCTATGTAAACTTACTTTTCTAGTTCTTTTTTTGCTACCTTTTTCTACTGTTCTACTATGCTGCTATTATTAGTAGTGAAGTAACGAAATTGCCATATTTTTGGTCTATTTCCACTTTGGTTGGTTTTGAGCTGTCCTTGTTATATAGCCCAAGCTGTCCTGGAACTCCAGATTCTCTTAATTCAGCTTTTTGACTGCTGGGATTATAGAAATACACCGCCGCACGTGGCTCCAATCTGTATTTTAAATGTTTCTATATTAAATAATAACTGTAAATTATCTGAGTGATGGGGAAATGGAAATGTTAATTATTGTGTGGGCACATGCTTCTGTGAGAATTCAATTACAACAAGATCATTCTCTTTGCAAAGTAATATCCAGAACATTTATACCCACAGAAATAATAACCACTTAGTTAAGGCATTTGAAAGGTAAGTTTGTATTTCTATAATATTCCCATGATTGATATATTCTGACACTGATTGGAAAATCTTGTGAAACATTGAAGCATTCTCTCAAACATTAAAAAAAAATTTACGGTAAAATACTGTACAGAGGGTTACAGCTACATGAACAAGGTAATGAGTACATTTCCTATGGAGCATTGTGATCTCCTCCTTTTTTTCCCCTATACTATGCCTTTCCTTCCAACTTTCCCAACTCTTCCTTCCTTGCCACCCTCCCCTAAGTTATAAAGTTCATTTTCAACATAGTGTCTTGTATGTCTCATTGTTAGAATGGGTCAACTTGTATACTTGTTAGCATTTTGTTATTTCCCTTCCTGTCCCCAAATTAGAACAATGTATATACAAAATGCAGGGCACCAGAATCAAATATAGTGACAATAGGGGTTATACCAGATGGGCAAGAATATACAAAAGAAACAAAAAAAAGACATAGTACATTAAAAACAACAGCAACAGAGAAAAAAACCTCTTGAGTCCATATCTTGGGGTTCATTTTGCTTAACATCATCTTATATGGTCATATGTACAACACTGAGATTCCACCTCACCCCAGTTAGAATGGCCACAATCAAGAAATCTAAGCCAGACGCCTATGGCTCACGCCTGTAATCCTACCTACTCAGAAGACCGAGGTCTAAGGATTGCGGTTCAAAGCCAACCAGTGCAGAACTGTCCATGAGACCTCTTATCTCCAATAAACCACTCAGAAAACCGAAAGTGTCCTAGTGGCTCAAGTGGTAGAGTGCTGGCCTTGAGCTGAAGAGCTGAGAGACAGCGTTCTGGCCCAGAGTTCAAGCCCCATTACTGGACCCCCTCCTCCCCCTGCAAAAAAAAAAAGAATTCTAATAACAACAGATACCCGTGGGGATGTGAATAGAAAAGAATCTTACTGCATTGTTGGTGGGAGTGTAAACTTGTTCAACCAATTTGGAAAGCAGTATGGAGCTTCCTCAAAAGACTCCACATAGAGCTCCTCTGTGACCCAGCAATCCCACTTTTGGGCATTTACCCAAATGATCACCAACAAGACCATACTAAAGCTACCAGCACAACTATGTTTATTGCAACATTATTTACCATAGCTAAGATATGAAACCAACCCAGATGCCCTCAGTAGATGAGTGGATCAAGAAAATGTCACACACACACACACACACACACACACACACACACTGGAATTCTATCAGAAAGAATGACACTGCCCCATTTGTTAGGAAATGGAAAGACCTGGAAAATGTTATATTAAGTGAAGTAAGCCAGACCTAAAGAAACATAGGTCCCATGGTTTCCCTTATTTGCAAAAACTAGTATATGTCTTGGATGATCTTACCAGACATTGTATTAATCTTTCCAGAGTCCTCAATGAGAATACTTGGCTCAATTCACTACGTCTTCATTATATTTGACTATTATGACAAAATTAAATTCCGTCTCAAAGGGAAAATTTTTCCAATTCACTAGCCTGTTTATAGATTATTTTTCTGGTACAGAGGACCATTTTAACAGAGTAAAATACTTTGGAAAAGGAAGAAGATTCTTCTCAAAGGAAGAAATATCAACTTAGAGACACAATGCTGATGCCTTTGCAAAAAAAAATCTCTTAACCTTAAAGCTTCAGTTCTTCTGTGGATATTCAAACATGTGTTGAAAACCCATGACTCCCGTAACTGTTGTGATTTTAATTCATTATGACTTCTTTTTAATTTGGAGGTGAGATGTCTCTTGAGGATGGTACAAGATGCTCTGGCCTTCCTTTAACAAGAAGAAATTTAGGTGCTAGGATGTGACATGTAATAAAGAATTGAGATAAAAACGATGCATGAAACAAGAAATGTATTACTCATGGGTCCCAGAGAGATGAGAGGTGTTGTCAGAAGGCTGATGGTGTGGCTGTAGGTGGCAAGGAGCTCACCTACCATGTGAGGACTGAGAGAAAAAGAAGGCACCTGTGGGAATCTGCCTTTCTTATAAGTCGATAGAAGCTCTCCCTTAGATCTCCTTGTGGGATTGAGGACTGGCTACTTTAAGGAAATGTTCTTGAAGGGTAAATCTTCTTTATCCGACTCTAGTAATGACCATAGTGTTTTATCTTGGTCAACTTCTAGCAAGTATGTGGGGTTTGGGATTAGTGAGAAGAGGAACATTTGGACTGCTTTGTATCTAACAACCTTGGGAAGGTAAGTTTGAACCAGTCTTTAGGAGGTTCAGAGTACAAGAGAGTTTCAAACAATTTGTGTTCAGGTGTAAGGACAGATGCCATGGCAGCAACTATATTAAAAATTTTATGGTAATAGCGTACTAGATCAAACTTTCCCTTTTACTTCACATGTCAAGTGATAATTGAAGAGCAGTCAGATCTTTTAATTTTAGTGAAATGGTACAGTAATTCTGCAGGGACTCTGTTACAATTGAAACACATTTTAATACTAAACTGATCAGATATACTACTTAAAACATTTTTACCTATTAGTTCCAGGAATGACTACACTTTTATTGATTGATTGGTTGATTGATTCCAGGACCTGGAACCCAAACTCAGGCCTGGGCCCTGTCCTTGAGCTTTACTTGCTCAAGGGTGGCGCTCTACCACTTGTGCCATAGTTCTACTTCCAGCTGGTTTTGGTAGCTAATTGGAGATAAGACTCTCATGTAACAATGCTTGACAAAAAATGTACTCATTGCCTTACTCATGTAACTGTAACCACTCTGTACATCATCTTTGAAAAAATTAAAATTAAAAAATGAATCCCATGAACTTTGCTGCCTGGACATCTTGGAACTGCCATCCTCAGATCTTAGCCTCCTGAGTAGCTAGGATTACAGGTGTGAGCCACTGGCACCAGGCTCAATCATTTTATTTTTAAATAAGGCATTACTCAGTTTTTGTGGTTATAGTTCTGGGAATTATTCCCATAAGAACCCTTACTATGTCAGTGAAGCAGCTCTGACCTCTCATATTTTTTTCTTAGTGATGATTATACATAGTGTCTTTCTATCTTTGCAGGGTGTGCTGTATAACATTTCCTTTTGAAATGAAAGAATAAAAATAAACACAAAAATGACAAGCAAAATGCTCTCCGTTCATAATTAAAGTAGCCTGTTTGTCCTCTCTGTTGCCTTGAGTCCTTTCTTTCCAGTTCCATGTTCTGAGATTACCTGCATCTCACACCATAAAAATTGGGATGTGGGGGGAAATTAACTTAGAAAAATACCTACTTCAGAATACCTGGGTACGGGAACTCAGTGAGTCTATGTTTTTCAATAAGAATTATACCCTCTAATTGATTTAGTCTGAAAGCAATGGCAAATGAAACACCAATAATTCTTTAATTGGTGCTCATTAAAGATCTGGCTGGAAATTCTAAGTTTTGTCACTACAGGAGATAGTTTGAATCTCCTTTACTAGTGGCTCTGTTCTTTAGTCAGGTGGGTTGTAAGTATTTTACTACAAGAACATGGAAGATATTTTTAGGAATTTTTAAAAAGCAAAAGTAACTTTCCTATCTATCTTTATTTTTATTTGTCCAACATAAAAAGTACATTTTAAAATTTATTTTTGAAGTAAATCAATGATACTTAACATTATTTTAGGAAATTCTCTTTTCAGACCTTATTGGAACAAACAACATCATTTTGTCTTAAATTTCAATATTGTTTGCTTGAAAAAAATGAAATTGTTAATCTAATAGAGAATCCCCAGTTTTGCACTGATAGATGATCATTACTCTAATGGGGTACTACTAAATATAGTTTGAGAATAATATCAAGTGTAATATTGTTTTTAGTTATTAAAATACAAAACTTAATTATTTTTGCAGAAATAATATCATTTAAAGTTCTTTGAATGTAGATGGATCTCTTTCAGTATTTAGACTTAACCAACAATCACATGATTTTATGTGGCAATAGGATGATTTTTGTTTTTTCCTTCACTATAAATACTTTAAATTCACAAAAGCCTTCCCTATGATTTTTAAGGGAATTCCATAAATTTTCAAGATTTTCCACCTCTGATTTGTCCATTATGATGTTAGTATATTTAAAATAAAAAGATATGCAATTAAATTGAAAGTAATATGGGAGAGAGAATAAGAGAAAACATATAGGTTAAACACAATATATGATTTTAAAAACACTTTTAGGGTTTGAGGGTTTGATTGCACTAACACGGTGCTTTATTTGTAAAAATAGATGTTTTTAGAGAAACGATAGTTTAGTCTTGAAAAGCTATATCAAATACTACTTCCACAGAGCAGGGCAGATCAGTCAATTCTCTATAATTTTTAAGTATAGATATGGTTCTAAGCTTTTCTAAAAAAATAATTCACTCTTGAAGGAATAAGTATAAAATGACATCAATCCTTTGCTTTCTAGAACAATTATCTAGCAACTTCCTAGAAACTGATATTATAACATCAAAAATTATAATTACAATGCTGGAGAAGAGAAATTTATTGTAAGATGTTTTCTCTTTAAAATCGTGTATCTCAGGTATCACTTCAGATAGCATCTTTTTTTAAAGCTGAATTGTTTGTATTTTCACATAGGTAGTTGAAGAGATGTTAATAAAAACACACTCAAAAATGGAGTAAAGTGATTTATGTTTGTTTGAGACCTTCTCACAGTACCCTTGTAATTTCTTGCTCTAGAAGATCTGGTATCTTTGGACTAATTCTAAAACTTCTGAGTTTGAATGAACTACTTGAGTAAGGTCCTCCAGTGATTCAAAGGTGTAGTGATGTTTCATGGGTAAGTTTAACATGCTTTGTTCTATTACCTCAGAATTCATGGTTTCTAAAATAGATGAAGATAAAACATTAGCTTTGGTGTAAAGGATGAGTTAGAAATCAGAAACTTATTCAACTCTTAGCTGTTGCACAATATCTCAAAACATAATCCTTTTTAAGGAAATTAGTTATAAAATTAGACTTCTGTTCATTTTTATTTAATGGCTAATGATAAGATCATATCTGCTTTTTAATAAAGTGTAAGTTTTTACTTCAAATGCATGACTAAATATAAATTTCAGTCATGAGCTCAGATTGTGTGGATACTGTTAGACATAGCATGCTTTCTTCTCCTCCACATAATTCTATACAAAATTTCAGGGCAGACATTTGTTGAAATATAATAATTTCTTATTTAAAATATTCAATAATCTTACAATGTATATTATACTCTTGCAAGAAGAAAATATGTGCTTCCTGCCTTATAAATTCCAGCATTCAGACATCTAAGTAGAGCAAGAACAAATGTTTTTTAAAAAATGTGAAAATTTCTGCAGGGTGTCATAATTTCTTAGAGATTGTCATTTCTTTTGGTTGTTATTGTACACAGTGAGTTAACTCGAGCTAATATATTTCCAGGAGATGTAGTGAAGTCTGGGAAGTGCAAAGCCTTTTATCAGTGTGAGGCACTTACATTGCACAACGAGGAAAACAGTCTGATTAGTGGAAACTGGTTATCCCCTGAAACTGCTTCCAGCCACAGCGCTGCCAACATTGAATCTAATAGGCAGGGCCGCCAGGGGAAATTGGTCCAATAACTGTCACAATGAAGCGTGTTTCCTACTGGAAATATCTCCTAACTCATTTTATGAATATGTAATGCACATGATGATTGTATATGAACACAAAGAGAAAGGAAAAAAATATAACTTAACAGGTTATAAAGGCATCAAGAGGCAACACATTATAAAGGTGTATGATACACATCGGCCTGTTCATAGGACTGATTCTATCAGTAACCAGGCATATACTCTTTGCATCATACTTCCTCAAGATTTAATTACCTTTAGAAGAGCCTGAAACATGACATCCTAGGTCTTTAATGATGGTTGAACATTATATTTTCCTGAAGCTTTTTAAAGAAATATATCTTACTCCAAAATATACTTACATCAGAGTCTTGGTAAGTACAGCCCAGCCACAGGGTCCTCATTTTGTAAGTTTGTTGGGGACTTCTATTGATAATCAGACATGAGAAAAAGCTGGACTATGTAAGCAGTTATATCTTTATCATCTTTAATTTCCTATTCTTTCTCCATGGAAATCTCCATTGTCTTTCTAGTTTTCTCTACGTCTCTCTTTTCTTTGCATAATGAATCCCTTTATAAATTGAAGAGTGAAAAATACCCTCATCAGATAGATACTACTAGTGGGTGTTGAGTGGTTTATATTTCTACTCTTAATTAGTTACTCATCCCAAAAAAGGCTGCAAGACTCCTACATCTGTCATCAGCATCTTTTGCTTGTTCATGCTTTTCTTTAGGTTTGAACAGTTTATGGTGGATTTTTTTAAATTGGAAGCCCATTATAATGTTTTAGAATAGTTGTGCATTTTTTTCTTGGAAAAAAATATCATAGAGCAAAGAAAGGAAAAGTACAAATGACAATGAGGAACAATAGCAGCAAAATTTTTGTAGTGTTTTAGAAGTTTAAAAATCATCCATAAAACAATAATTATTCTGATTTTGTCTGTGTGCTTTCAAATTTCTTTCCTTTTACTAGACTTTAATATTTAGCCTCATTAATGGTATTTAATATTAATGTAATCTCTTGCTCTTTTGAAAATGATGTTCTGTTAAGCAATCTATTTTTATACCATTTTCTCAATTTGAAATATAACTTTTTCATGATACATATGAAACTTGACTCTTGCTTAGGATACTCCATCCTGCTTGCTTTCTGTCTAGTGCTTCTCATCCTTGCCTTTGATGAAATTGAGCATTAAAACCTTTCTTTCACTCATCTCTCCCTACTCTTTTTATTTTTTGGTAGTTTTTAACTCTATTCAAAAGTCACCATGTTAACATTTACCCGTACATTGTCTTTATCACTCTCTAGGCATTGTGTCCTCCTCTATTTTTGGTAGCTACCATCTGGAAGCAGTCTTTAAGTATTTCTGAACAAATGCAGGGTAAAAGTTACCCTTTAATCCTGAAAAGTTATTTAGAATAATCAGACAGTTATCAGTAGACATAGCTTAATATCGAAAAGGTAATAAATTATCTGCAAAATTTAATCTAATATGTATCTTACATCAGGTTTCACTTTGAAGCTCTGGCAGTGATAGGGATGGATGAGCTCAGGGGAGTCAGTAGGAAAACAGTGATAGTTCCTAGACTGAACACAGCATTAGGTTCAATCCACCTGCTGATACACAGAGACGTGACTGACTAGGATTAGATAATTTGCTAGGATATAATGCATTAGGAGCAAGAATATATCTCAGCAGTCTGAACTCCAAACAAAGAACCAGGAGATTCCATGAGCAGAAGTTTCATGCAGAGTTCCAGGCCATCAAGCTCTAGGAAATGTGCAGGTGGGAGTCAGGTTCCATTTTGCAATGACATGCATGTCAGGGCAGCATGTTGATGCTGAGACCTGGGTAAGGTGGAAATTGTCATGCCTATATACTGTGTAGAGACAGGACACAGTTTGTCCATCCAGACCTAATGTGTTGATTACTTTTGTTTGTATGTGTATTTAATACTCAATACGCCTCCCTACATAAGCACAGTTGGTCCTAGTTATAATGAAATTAAACTTGAAGGCAAAGGTAAAAACAAATGGTTGAGAATACATACAGAAGGAAAAACAACAACAACAACAACGAAACCTTCAAGTAGGTAAACATGATTTCAGTTATCACAAAGGCCAGAAAGGGTTTGTATGAGGATCAGTCATAGAATATGTTTGGCTTCTCTTCCCAATAAATACAACTTAAGGAACATCATGACTGCCTAATCTAAGAGGAAATACTTCGATTGTGGAAGCATCTTGTAAAAATACACATTCATGGGAACAGAGGATATTTGTTTATTTTTAAAGCAGTGAAATAGTGAAAATTGAAAAGCAGGACTTTCCCAAGTAGGCTTTAGAAAGGAAATATCTTCCCTGTAGCATGTGTGAATCATATCAGACTCTGAAGCTGGGATATCTGCTAGGCATTCCCACATCTTGACCCATCCTGGTCTTTTCTCAACTTGATTTTACAAAGCATCACTGGCATGTTATCCAATCAAGCTCTAATTGATTTCAGAAGGTAAGAGATGAAATAATTCTATGAATAAAGAACTTCATTGGTAATAAAACTATGTGATAGATGTATTTCAGATACATTCATACTGGAGGAATACTTTGCAAGGGATATTTATTTTATTGCCCAATATATTTCTTTGTGTCAGATATATCTATTCAACTATGATCCATCCCAGCATTTTTGGTTTGTAAGCACTGAGCTTGAAAAAGCAAAAGAATGAAAGTAAAGTTGGGCTTATAAATCAGAGAAAGAGCAATTTCCTAAGTTAAATAACATGTTTAAGACCCTGGGTTTTTTTCACACACACAAAAAAAGATCCTGGGTTTGATCATTATGAAATGAAGGAAAAGAAAAGGAATAAACAAAGAATGAGGACATAAAAAGTCATATGCTTCTTCAATCATAGAGTTGAAAAATCTGATTTAATTACTTTGCAAGCACATGCTAGTTCTGTAAAGGATATCCCACCTAAATCCTGTTAAGGACTCGAATTCTTATGCTTTGTGGACCTCAGGACTAAACTTTTCAAGGATTAAAGGATGAACTTCACAATTTCCCAAGCAACTGTGAATGGATGCATCCTAGAGTGTGGAATCAGAAAGATTTGAGAAAGCAGTTTTATTGCTGACATTTCTGCTACCTTTGTCATAGGATAAAATCCACCCAGATGGTAGCCTGTCTTGTAGTACTGAAATGTTACAAAAAGATGACCCTGGCATTAGTAATTAGATTTTTTTAATTGATAAGAGCTTTTAATCTGTACATTTCCTTGGATCTGGCATCCCTGTCCCTACTTTCAGCATCAAGAACATTTTTCTCTCCAGGTTTCTCACAGGATAAATAAATCTAAACTAGATTCATAAACGTACTGTAGTAGTTTCAAAATCAGTGGAGAGTTGCAGGTCAATTGTCTTGAATTTCATTTTTCTTTTCCCATTTGAAGTGTGTGCTAATTATACTCTCAAGGATTCATTGTAGACTAAAGCCACTGAAAATTTCCAAGCATGAGCTGGACTATTGAAACCACTTCATAAGAGGAAATTAGGATCAAGAAAAGAATTAGTAACTGAACAAGAAATGTATTAAATGTGAAAACATAAATGGCTGTAATTAGCTGAGAATTCTTGACTTTACTTGATTTCTTATTAGAAATTGAATATTGGAAATGTTGTGTATCACAAAACCTATGTTTATATAAATTATTATTTGGTTATTTGGTTATTTTACTTGTTGAGAAACTAATACACATTAACATTCTGACTAGTAATTTTTAAATTATTCTTTCCAGTCATGAAATTCTGAAAATAGAAATAAAAATAAAAATTCTATTGTATAATATCTGGTAAATAAAAGTGTCTAGACAGAAATGTATGGACTATATATGAATTTGGAACTATCATAATAAAGTTATAATTTCTTCTTTGTAAAATGAATCTCTGACCAAAAACTTACTATATGTTTAGTAACAGGAAAGAGCTTATATGTTTACCATTAAACTTCCTTCCATGCAGTCTTTGTAGTAATCATGAGTGTATATTTCATGTTTATATTTATTAGCTTATATTTTATATATGTGTGTATGCATGTATATAAACATATATATATATATAGTTTTGTCTGTCTTCTGTGTGTGTCTTTCTCAATATGGATTTTTTATGTTAATGACACAAAATAGTGACATTATTTATCTTTTCTGTGATTTTTATTCAACATTATTTTAAAATTTATTTATTTGAAAATGTCGTCTCAGTTTGAGAATAGATCAAATTCTGTTTTAATGCTCTAGATGAATAACAATAAAAGTTCAAATCCAAATAAAAACTTCCAAGATCTTATCAAGCAAAGTTACAATTATGCGTGCTTTCTCTCACCGCCATTTTTAGATGTCGTTTATTTCCATTTTCTTTGAAGAAGCAGGAAATGAATTGAACAAAGATTTATACCATTTCATGTCACAGCTGATTACCAATGAAAATTGGAAGAATGCAATTTTTATGACTTTATGTAAAAGTAAGCTATATTTCAGAATGAAATGGAGATTGAGGAGACAGACAGATTTAATTTTTAAGAATATATATTACCTTGCAGAAAATATTTGTATAAGTTAACAAAGTTAAATCTTTAAATGATTTGATTGAAATAATTCATCCAGCCAGATGCTAGTCATATATTTTGTAAATAAAAATTTATTATGAAAGATCTTCTTAAAATATGTTTCAAACTCATTACTCATAAATTACTCATGGTAACTATTCATAATAATCATATTCATAGGTATGTAGGGAATAAACCAACACTGATATCCCAAATTACTGAAAATCATACAAGATGCTGAAATCTTGATTAGTGAATTAAGCAGCTATTATTTGGCATTTGTTTTTCAATTTTCATAATATTGAGCACCATTGATATTAAATTTTTAGTAGCCCTCTATAATTTATGCTTCTTGTTAGTGACAATTTTATGTTTCTATATGGGTTTATGTTCTATTTAGAAATTTGATCTTTTTAGACATTTATCTTCTAGGAAAAGATTGTCTTCTTCATGTAGGTATTTTTCTGTTAAATAGTAAACATCTGATTGTGAATGACAAAACTAAAAAATATCATCATTGAACAAGATTGAATATGCCTTTTTTCTTTTGTAATTTTTCCACACCATATAAAACTTTTCATTTGGTAAGTGCTACCCATCTCATTTTACAATATCTCTAATTCTCCCAGAGTTTATTACTAGGAAAGATTTTTAATCATTTGACACACAGTAACATAATTTTATTTCTCTGAATATTTGGACAGTTAATGATCCTGTTTGTACATACTTAGGCTACCTAAAAACTATTATTGATCAGCTATAGTCAATTTACATAGTGATTAGAAGTGGAGCTTTCTTTTTGTTAAAACTTATCTATGGATTCCACTAATTCAGTACTACTGGCAGCTATATTTAGAAATCACATCTTCTAGCAAGCATATTTTACCTATCCAGCAAGGTTTAAAATATGATGTAATTTAAATTTACATAATATACTTATCATCTGACTGTCCTCATTCACAATAAAGGAGGTCATTTTCATATTATGCTAGTCATGTTGTGAAATCAGAGTGCATTTATTTAATTGCACAATGAAGACACAGTAAAATTAAATTGCTCAGCTTCACGTATTGCAGAGTTACATACAGGCCAAACAGAAACCTTCTGGAGTTTTCTTTTTAGAAAAAAAATTATGCATGCTTCATTTAAAAATACAGGCATGCTATTTAATTACATATTGATTGAAATATTTATTGTGACAATCTTGAACATGTTTCAGACTTCTCTATTTAGCAATTATGTACATAGCATAAGATTAGGAATACCAGCAAAACAAACCTGGAACAACAACAATATCTGGCAATTCAAAAATATTTCATTTTGCCTAATTGCAAATGAGGTTTCTAAAATTATTGTATCAGAGAATTTAAGGAAATCCAATGATTGCTTTTGTATTTTAATTTCTGGGGAGCAATTACTGTTTAAGATTTGGTTGTCATAGAAAGAATACTATAAAAGACAACTTTCCATTGCTCTCTTTTCTTTAAATGATCTGTAAACATCACACTCAAAGGATTTTTCTATGCTAGCAAATAGATCTTTAAGGAATTCAATTTAATATTTACACATTCTACACAATGTTTTTTTGTTGTTGGTGGTGGTCGTGGGGCTTGAATTTTGGGCCTGGGCGCTGTCCCTCAGATCTTCACCTCAAGACGAGCTCTGTACCACTTGAGCCACAGCGCCACTTCCCACATTCTATATGGGATAAAATTTAAGACAGAAGTTGGCACAAGCACTTACATCCCATTATGCCCCCAACTTCATTCTCAGTGTTCTATATAAATAACAGAAACAAAAATGGAATAGGGTTAACGGTTAGTAAAGCAATTGTGGAATTAGATGAATGTCCACTCTCTCCACTCCTCTTCAACCTAGTATTAGAATGTGTATCTAAGGCAATAACACAAGCTGCAGACATAAAGGGGATCCAAATAGGGAAAGATGAAGTAAAACTCTCCCTCTGCAGATGACACGATCCTGTATTTAAAGAACCCCATGGACTCCACTCCCAAGTTACCTGAGCTGATTGGAAACTTTGGCAAAGTATCAGGGTATAAAATTAACCCTCAGAAATCAATAGTTTTCCTGTATGCCAATAATGAGAAGAGTACAGCTGAAATTAGGAAAGCAACCTTTTTTTTTTTGATAAGCCTTTTATTGTGAAAATATGTACAGAGGGGTTACAATTACATGAGCAAGGTAAGGAGTACATTTCTTATCAAGCATTACTGCCTCCTCCTTTGTTTTTCCCTATAATATCTTCCCTCCCATCTCCACAATTACATGCTCCCCCCTGCCCCCCGCCTAAATTGTAAAGTTCGTTTTTGGACAAAGCTTAGTCTTGTACATCTAATTGTTGCAATGGGTCAACCTGTATCCCTATTTAAACAATTTGCATTTTCCCTTCCTCTCCCCAAATTATACCAGCATCAAATACAGTGAAAACAAGGGTTATACCGTGGGGGAGGGACATACAAAGCAAAAAATAAATCACGTGGTACCTTATAAATATGTTAGAAACAACAGCAAGAAAGAAAAAACCACTTGTGTCGTTATCTTGCAGTTTATTTGGCTTAACATCATCTTCTCTGAAGTTTTATGCTTGTCTCAGACCTATACTAGTTATTGCAAATAAGGGAAACCATGGGACCTATGTTTCTTTGGGCCTGCCTTACTTCACTTAATATAATGTTTTCCAGATCTTTCCATTTCCTAACAAATGGGGCAATGTCATTCTTTCTGATGGAGACAGATTTCCATTGTGTATATATAATCACATTTTCTTGATCCATTCATCTACCGAGGGGCAACTGGGTTGGTTCCATATCTTTGATGAGGTAAATAAGGCTTATTGTAATAAACATAGTTGTGCTGGTATCATTAGTATGGTCTTGTTTGTGATCATTTGTGTAAATGCCCTAAAGTAGGATTGCTGGGTCATAGGGGAGCTCTATGTGGAGACTTTTGAGAAACCCATATTGCTTTTCAAAGTAGTTGAACAAGTTTATACTCCCACCAACAATGCAGTAGGGTTCCCTTCTGACCACATCCCCTCCAGCATCTGTTGTTATTAGAGTTCTTGATTATAGCCATTCTAACTAGGGTGAGGTGGAATAACAATGTTGTTTTGATTTGCATTTCTTTTATGGCTAGAGAAGTTGAGCATTTCTGAATGTGTCTATTGGCCATTTTTATTTCCTCTTCAGAGAAGTTTCTCTTTAAGTCTTTAGCCCACTTACTTATTGGGCAGTTGTTTCTTTGAGGATATGTTGTTGGGGGATTTAATTTTTTGAGTTCCAGGTATATTTCAGTTATGAGCCCCTTGTCCATTGTATGGCTAGTGAAGATCTTCTCTCATTCTGTGGGCTTTCTATTCATCTTGCTAGCTATGTTCTTTGCCATGTAGAAGCTCTGCAACTTCAGGGAATCCCATTTGTCCAACCTTTCTTTGATTTGTTGTGTTTCTAGGTCTCTATTAAGAAAATTTCAGGCTGTGCCAAGGAGACCTAGAGTTTCTCCTATTCCTTCCTGTAATGTTTTCAGGGTGTCTGCTTGGACTCCAAGGTCTTTGATCTATTTGGAGTTGATTCTGGTGCAGGGTGATATATAAGGATCTAGCTTTAGTTTTCTACAAGTGATTAACCAATTTTGCCAGAACCATTTACTGAAGAGGCTCTCCTTCTTCCATTCTATTTTTAGCTCCCTTATTGAAGATTAAGTGGCTATAGTTTGGTGGGTTCATTTCTGGGTTTTCAATTCTATTCCATTGGTCCTGAGGTCTGTTCTTGTGCCAGTACCAAGCTGTTTTGATTACTATGACTTAGTAGAGTTTGAAATTTGGTATTGATATTCCGCCAGCACTGTTCTTTCTGTTAAGGAGTGTTTTTGCTATTCGGGGTCTTTTATTGTTCCATATGAATTTTTGGATTGCCTCTTCTATTTCCTTGAAGAATGAGGTTGGAATATTGATAGGTATCCATTGAATTTGTAGATAGCCTTTGGCAGCATTGCCATTTTCACGATGTTGATCTTTCCAATCCAGGAGCATGGGAGGTTTTTGCACTTTCTAAGTTCTATTTTTACTTCCTTTTTCAGATTTTTAAAGTTTTCAACATAGAGGTCCTTAACTTTTTTTAAAATTAATTCATAGGTGTTTTATTTTTTGTGGGTCTATTACGAATTGCTTTCCTACTTTCAGCCATGCTTTTCTCATTGTTGGCATACAGAAAAGCTATTGATTTTTGAGGGTTAATTTTATACCCTGCTACTTTGCCAAAGTTTTGAATAGCTTGAGTAATGTGGGAGTGGAGTGTATGGGATTCTTTAAATACAAGATCATGTCATCTACAAAGAGGGAGAGTTTTACTTCATCGTTCCTTAGTTGGATCCCCTTTATATTTGCTTCTTGTCTTATTGCTCTTGCTAGGCATTCTAATACTAAATTGAAGAGAAGTGGAGAGAGTGGACATCCTCTTCTCATTCCTGAATTTAGATAAAATGGCTGTAGCTTTTCACCATTAAATATAATGAAGGCTGTTGGTTTATCATATACAGCCTTTTTTATATTGAGGAATGTTCCATGGATTCCTAATTTTTCCAGAGCCTTCATCATAAAGGGGTGTTGGATCTTCTTAAATGCTTTTTCTGCATCTGTTGAGATAACCATGTAGTTCTTATCCTTGCTCTTGTTCATGTGATGAAGTATATTAATTGATTTGCATATGTTGGACCAGTTTGCATCCCTGAAATGAATCCCTTTTGATCCTGATGTATGATTTTTTTGGATGAATTGTTGAAGTCGATTGGCTAAAATTTTGTTGAGAAGTTTTGCATCGTTGTTCATCAAAGAAATGAGTGGTAGTTCTCTTTCTTTGATGAGTCCCTGCCTGTTTTGGGGATGAGGGTTATGATGGCTTCATAGAAAGAGTTCGGTAGTGAACTTTCACTTTCAATTTCATTGAAGAGTTGGAGGAGTATTGGTGTGAGTTCTGCTTTGAAGGCATTGTAGAATTCCACTGTAAATCCATCTGGTCCTGGGCTTTACTTAGATGGGAGGTCTCCTATTGTTGTTAAGTTGGTTAACTCATCTTGATTTACTTTTGGCATGTTGGTATTTGCTAGGAAAAGGTCCATTTCTTCCAGGTTCTCAAACTTATTAGCATAAAGTTTTTAGAAGTATTCCCTTAAAATGTTCTGAATCTTGGTTGTTTCTGTGGTGATGTTTCCATTCTCATCTCTGAATTTGTTTATTTGGGTGTGTTCTCTTCTTTTTCTAATAAGATTTGCTAAGGATCTGTCAATTCTGTGAATTTTTTTGAAGAACCACCTCTTTGTTTTGTTGATTCTATGGTTTTTATGGATTCTAATTCATTTAATTCTGATTTAATTTTAATTATTTCTTTCCATATACTGGATTGGAGTTTATCTTGCTGCTCTTTTTCTAAGAGTTCCAGATGTCTCATTAAATTGTTGGGTTCAGATCTCTCCAATTTGTTGATGTAGGAGCTCAGAGCTATAAACTCTGAGTATTGCCTTTGCTATGTCCCAGAGGAGCTGGTAATTTGTGTGTTCATTTTTGTTGAATATCATGAACATTTGAATTTTCTTTCTAATCTCTTCCTTAACCCACTGTTGATTCAACAGTGTGTTGTTTAGTCTGCATGTGTTACAGGACTGTCTTTGGTAGCTTTTGGTGTTGAGTTCTGTAATTTTATTCCCTAGTGGTCTGAGAGAATGCATGGCATAACTTCAATGTTTCTGAGTTTGGACAAATTTGTTTTGTGGCCTAAAATGTGGTCTGTTTTGGAAAATATTCCATGTGCTGCTGAGAAATACGTGTATTCTGATGCTGCTGGGTGAAATATTCAGTAGAAGTCTGTTAAATCTAGTTGATATATGCAGTTGTTTAGATCTGTGTTTTTTCTGTTGAGTTTTTGCCAAGTTGAACTATCTAGTGGGGATAGTAGTGAGTTAAAGCCCCCAACAATTAATGTCTTTGGTCTATGTGAGATTTGAGGAAAAGTAGTGTTTCTTGGATAAATTTGGGTGCTCTATTATTTAGTGAGTAGACATTAGAATCGTAATATCCTCCTGAAGGAGAGATCCCTTTATTAGTATGTAGCAACCTTCTTTATCTCTTAACCAAGTCCTACTCTCAGAGAGGGAAATGGATTGGACAGAATGGTAGGAGAGAGAGATTTTAAAAAAGCAAAAATAGAAAAACAAAAATTTAAAATTTAAAACTGAAACACTTAAAAATTATGTAAGTATAAAGAATTAATATTGAGAGAAGGAAAGCATAAGATGAGATAAGGGGAAACATAAAAAAGAAAAATGAAAAAAAATACAAAGTCTTAAAATTGGAATACTTGAAATTATATAGGTATAAAGAAATAATACTACTATTAAAGAAGTTAAGGTTAAGAGGTTGTAAATTGAGTAATAAGTTTCTGGATTAACTATGTACACAATGAGCGATAAGGTCTAATAATCCAGGATGGGTATATAACTGGGGATGAACAGAACAGCAATTAAGTCAAGCAAAAAAAGAAAGAGAAAAGAAAAAAAAAGGACCAAAACATCAAAAGAGATCTTAATAAAAAAAGCATGCACACACACACACACACACACACACACACACACACACACTTCTAAAATAAAAATTATGAAAGAAAAAAAGAAAAAATAATAGTAAACAATTTTAAAAAACATGTAGGAAAAAGTTCTTTGATTTATTTTTTTTTTGGGGGGGGAGATCTTGTATCTCCCCTGTGTCCATAACCAGTCTCTTGGTGGAGTCTCTGGTCTGCTTGTAGTGTTTGGTTTTTCTGTGCCTTGATTGCTTTCTTAAGTCAGTTTGTTTGAGCAGGCAGACAGCTCAGCATTACCCAGGGTTTTGTGATCCTCCTCCCAGACCAGTTCAGTGGGAGGGAGATCTGCTTGTGTATCACAAAAGAGGGAGATGGCTGTTTCCTCTAGTTTTCAGTTGCTGTGATGAGACTAGGTTCTGGGTAGGGTTGAGGCCTGTCAGCAATCAGTAGCTTTTCTCTGAGTGGCTAGCTCCTGGGACACTCACAGAGACCAGCCAGGAGCCATTCTCAGGGCTTATGTTTACTAAATTTCAATTGTTTGTCTAGGATGTAGTGGGGAGGGGCAGTCTCAGGCTCTGTTTACCCAGTGAAGAAAGTCACTCCTCTGGGGGAGTATTCCTCTGCCTGGGTGGGGTGACTTTCCCCTGGGTGGAGCAGGTCAGGTTCCTGTGACCTGCTAATGGCTCCAATTATTTTCTTCCAAGGCCTGTGTTGGAGCTAGCTGCTCAGCGAGGCCTTTGTCAGTATCAAAGATGGAGATCTTCTCTGGTGGTGGGGGAGGAGCTGCCTCCCACCTCAGCTCCATGAGAAGGAGTGAGGGTGTCAAGGTTCTACTCATGCCAGACTCTTGGTTCCTGGGCCCTCCTGGCCTGCGATCAGCAGGATGACAATTTCTGCTCCTTGTCAGTTCTTGCTGGTAGTGAGTAGAATCTGCTTGCATGCCATGTCTGGCACCTTTGTCCTGGACTTTCTCTGTTAGTATGGTGGCCGCAGCCATGGCCGCAGTTGTGGCAGCTGCGGCTACCATCATGTGCTCAGATCTGTCTCCTTGACCAAGCTGCCTGGATTTTCCCTCTCTGTCCAAACTCTCTGTACTGTGATGGCACACTGGGTGTGATTCTCTAGCCTAGTACTGTTCACTGGAACACTAAAACTGGTTTCTATGCAAGAACTTGTTTAGCCTCCAGCTTCTCCTCTGCCATCTTCATCTGGTCTCCCAGCAACCCCTTTTGTAATGGCCCCACAAAAACTAAAATACTTAGGAGTTAACAAAAGAGATGAATAACCTTTATGACAAAAACTTTAAAAACCTGAAAAAGGAAATTAAAGCAGAACTAAGCAGGTGGCAAACCTCCCATGCTCCTGGATTGGGAGGATCAACATTGTGAAAATCGCAATACTGCCAAAGGTTATCTACAAATTGAATGAGATACCTATCAATATCCCAACCTCATTCTTCAATGAAATAGAAGAAGCAATCCAAAAATACATATGAAACAATAAAAGACCAAGAATAGTGGAAACAATCCTTAGTATAAAGAACGGCAGTGGAGGAATATCAATATCAAATTTCAAACTCTACTACAAAGCCATAGTAATCAAAACAGCTTGGTATTGGCACAAGAGCAGACCTGAGGACCAATGGAATAAGCCTGAAGATCCAGAAATGAACCCACCTAACTATAGCCACCATATCTTAGACAAGAGAGCTAAAGAAATAGAATGGAAGACACGCAGCCTCTTCAGTAAATGGTGCTGGCAAAATTGGTTAATTACTTGTAGAAAACTAAAGCTAGATCCTTATATATCACCCTGCACCCAAATCAACTCCAAAGGTACCAAAGACCTCAAAGTCCAAGCAGACACCCTGAAAACATTACAGGAAGGAATAGGAGAAACTGTAGGGCTCCTTGGCACAGGCCGAAATTTTCTTAATAGAGACCCAGAAACACAACAAACAAAAGAGAGGGTGGACAAAAGGGAGTGTATGAAACTGCTGAGCTTCTGCATGGTGAAGGACATAGCTAGCAAGATCAATAGAAAGCTCACAGATTGGGAGAAGATATTTACGAGCCATACAACAGACAAGGGTCTCATATCTAAAATTTACCTGGAACTCAAAAAATTAAACTCAACAACAAATCTTCAAACAAACAACTGCCCGATTAATAACTGGGCTAAAGACTTAAAGAGAGACTTCTCTGAAGAAGAAATAAAATGGCCAATAGACACATTCAGAAATGCTCAACTTCTCTAGCCATCAAGGAAATACAAATCAAGACAACATTGAGGTTCCACCTCACCCCAGTTACAATGGCTATAATCAAGAACTCTAATAACAACAGATGCCGGAGGGGATGTGGCCAAAAGGGAACCCTACTGAATTGATGGTGGGAGTACAAACTTGTTCAAACATTTTGGAAAGCAGTATGGATGTTCCTCAAAAGACTTCACATAGAACTCCCCTATGACCCAGCAATCCTACTTTAGGGAATTTACACAAATGATCACAACAAGACCATACTAAAGCTACCAGCACAACTATGTTTATTACAGCATTATTTACCATAGCTAAGATATGGAACCAACCCAGATGCCCCTCAGTAGACCAATGGATCAAGAAAATGTGGTATATATAGACAATGGAATTCTATGCCTCCATCAGAAAGAATATGACATTGCCCCATTTGTTAGGAAATGTAAAGATTTGGAAAAATTATATTAAGTGAAATGAGGCAGGCCCAAAGAAACATAGGTCCCATGGTTTCCCTTATTTACAATAACTAGTATATGTCTGGGACAATCAGAAAAATTCAGATAAGATGAAAATGAATCCCAAGACAAGGACACAAGTGGTTTTATTCTTCCTTGCTATTGTTTCTAACACATTTATAATGAACCATGTGATTTTTTGTTTTGCTTTGTATGTCCCTCCCCCAAGGTATAACTCTTGTGTTTAATGTATTTGATGTTGGTATAATTTGGGGAGGAGAAGGGAAAAAACAAATTGTTTAAATAAGGATACATGTTGACCCATTGCAAAAATTAGATGTACAAGACTAATATGTCAAAAAAGGAAATTTACAAGATGGGGAAGGTGGGGGGGTGTGTAGCTGAGGAGGTGGGAGGGATGGCATTGTAGGAGAAAAAACAAGGAGGAGGCAACAATTCTGGTTAAGATATGTAATCATTACCTTGCACATGTAACTGTAACCCCTCTGTGCAGGATTTTCACAATAAAAAACTTATTTAAAAAGAAAAAGACTCCACATAGAACTGCTTATGACTCAGCAATCCAACTTTTGGGCATTTACCCAAAGGAACAAGATCATACCAAAGCTACCACAACAACCATGTTTATTGCAGCATTATTTACCATAGCTAAGATACGGGACGAACCCAGATGCCCCTCAGTAGATGAATGGATCAAGAAAATGTGGTATATATACACAATGGAATTCTATGCCTCAGTCAGAAAGAATGATATTGCCTCATTTATTAGGAAATGGAAAGACTTGGAAAAAATTGTATTAAGTGAAGTAAGCCAGGCCCAATGAAACATATGTACCATGGTTTCCCTTGTTTGCAATGACTAGTACATGTCTAGGACTAGCAGAGAAGGTCAAATGTTATGTACTTATGACCACATGCGATAATGTTAAGCAAAATGTACCCCAAGAGAGGGACACAAGTGTTTGGTTTTTTGGCTAGTGTTTTTAATGTACTTATAATGCACTATGTGATTCTTTGTTTCTTTTGTATGTTCTTTCCCCATGGTATAACCCCTATTTTCTCTGGATTTGATGCTGGTGTTCTGTATCTTGTTTATCCATTTTTGTAATTTGGTGAGGGGAAGGGATATTGCAGAACACTTAAATGGGGGTGCAGGCTAACCCATTGTGACGATGAGATGTACAGGACACTATGTTGAAATTGAACTTTACAATGTGACGGTGCGGGGGAAGGGAGGAAGGGCATCAGGAGGAGTTGGGAGGTGGGGAGGGAAGTGTTGTTAGGGGCTGTGGTATAAAAACTGTTAAATGTTATATCTTTCATTCTGGAAATATAAACCTAAACACATGATTTAGATGTGTAGAAGTGTTAATGTACACACACACACACACACACACACACACACACACACACTGTGCATGTGCATGTAATGGTCATTTTCTTGCTGAATTGTTATACCTAGATTTGAAAAATGTTATCATTAGTGAAATGAGGGAATAGATACAATGACTTATTTGTTGGGACTTTGTGTGACTCTATTTTACCAATTGAAAAACAGAGTAATGGAACTGAATATACAGTACTTACATAAATCACCTAGAAAAAATTTTTAATTTTTTATTGATGTGTCTTGTGCCTGAACAATTCTGAAATAAAATGCATATATTTTGAGACACATTGGAACATGTAGATTATTTTCCTGGCATGTTGACATAAGCCATATTGGCAAAATGAGACAACAAAAATGTCACAGTAGAAGACTGATATTCTGCTTAAGTGAAATAATTTAGAAGGTTCCTGGAAGGCTATTAGTACAAATTAAAATTTTTATTCCCCAGAAAAAGTATTTCAGAATAGATAAATAGATACCTTGAGATAGGAAACTTTATTTATTTATTTTTTGCTTGATGTAGCTAAGAGGAATAAGAAGTGATAATATACGTTTTTGCTTATTTGGTCAGTATTAGAAAGAAAATTTATTCAGTAATTTCATGAATACCAAAATTAGTTTCTTATGATGGTGATTAACTGTCACCAGCTATTGTTTGTTGTTGTTATTTGCCAGTCACTAGGCTTGAACTTAGAGGCTGAGTGAGTGCTGTCTCTCAGGTTTTGTGCTCAAGGTTAGCACTATACCACTTTGAGCCATAGTACCACTTCCTATTTCCAGGTGGTTGATGGGAAATAAGAGTCCTATGGACTTTCTTGTCTGGGCTGTTCTTCCAACAGTGATCCTTAGACCTCAGTTTCCTGAGTAGCTAAGATTATAGGCATGAACCATCAGTGCTCAAATCTGTGGTATTGTTTTAATTAACTGAGACTTTGAAGAATAGATGAATACATTCCACCTTAATGCTAGGAACACTCTTTGTTCATGATGTAAAGAATTTTTCTTTCACCATAGTCTTTTTCCATATGAGTTCTGGCTATTCTGAAGTTTACTCATCTTTACTATTCACAGACACTTTAAGATGGATGTTTCCCCATGGAAGCGGAACAATTGCAACAAATATGAGAAATGCTTAAAGAAAATTAAGATGATCTTGATTTCCTCTGATATTCTAATTAAAAACTTTAGTTATTAGAGCTGTATTAAGAAGCACCTGTTTTTATTCAATATAGTTTGCATATCATTTAGCATATCTTTAAATAAAATATAATCTTTTAAAATATTAGGTAGGATAAAACATAGCTATTTGTTATTTCTACATAACTTATTTCTTTTTAGGAATTAATGGGGGTTATCAAGACCCATTAATTATGTGAGATTGTGTATCTGGGTGAAAATATGTTGTATATTTGAATCATTGGAGGGAAAATTTTGAGAATCATGTTAGCAGTCATAATGAAAGGAGAAATGTGAAAGGTGGAAAATGAACTATTAAAATACAAAAACTCAGCTGGTGAAAGAGCAAATAGAAAGCATTAAACTAATGAGCAATTTCTCAACCTTGGAAATTGGGTCTGGATGAAAAATGTTGTTATAGTGGAATCATCCCTTAAATATTACATTTGATTTTATTCTGTGATCAGTGAGAAATCCTTATCAAAAAATAAAAAGAAAATGGAAAAGAAAAGAAAAGCAATTACTAAAGAATGGACATACTGGTAAGTAAATTTGCAAGGTGAACACACTTAACCCAGATTAAATCTTGGGAAAAAAAATCCACTAATGTTCTCACAAAACACTAGCATTATATTGGTTGCCAGAACTTGCTGACAGGTCGTTAATAACAATAGCTAGTGTTGCAAAGAGTGTCAAGCTTCCTGTTAACCAGTTTGTATGGTTGTCAATGTTAGAGATTCATTTCATTGTGTACACACATTACCAGACAAAAATCAGTAAGGGTGTTGACTTTGCTATCACCGCCCTCCTTTAATTTAGCTGGAGAGAAAATGCACTGATATTTTTATTCAGCACTACACTTAATGCACATACTTCCTGAAACATTAATCAACCACAGCCAGAATGAAAATCAATACAACCCTGAAACATAGCTCTGGATACCAAAAATAAGTATGAGAAAAAAAAAGAGCATGTGGCATCTTTCTCAGTGTTTAGGAGAATTGTAGTAGCATTGCAAAGTGTAACTGTTCTTTTTTTTCTTCCTTTTGTAAACAGCTATAGATATGAATTTTATATGACATTTTCAATGTTCAGTGATGTATTACCAGAAAAATATTATTAAAGGGTGAGTCTCTGTCCTTCACCAGCTGCTACTTATGATTGCTGCTTTGTGACACACAAAACACCAAACACAAATAAATAATGATGTGTTCTCTATGTGCTTTTCCTTCACAGTATGAAAAAACCCCAAAGTATACATTCTGATATTTGCAATATTCATTTTTAACAGGGTGTGTAAGGAAATTCAAACTTAAGCTAGGCAATACATGGTTGTAGAAACTAAACAAGTGATTGTAATCTGGGATATAATTGATGGAACACAGGCCCAGTTCCTTGAGCCTGAGCAAGAAGATTGAGGCCTTGGTCTGTCTCTTTGCTCTCTTTTTTGTCCTTTTGTCTCTTTGCCTTTCTTTCCATGTCTCTGCCTCTAACTCTGTCACTGCTTCTTACTTTCTCTGTTGCATATACACAGATACACACATGAGAGTATGAGCACCCCCAGAAATGTTAAATACAGATAGAAGGTGTGAAATTCCTGCCTCTGTGGTGATGTTGTATTTTTATTTTTTTTATTTAATTTTTATTTTTTATTGTGAAAATACTGTACAGAGGGGTTACAATTACATGGGCAGGATAATGTGTACATTTCTTATCAAGCATTGTAGCCTCCTCCTTTGTCTACCCTTCAAATCCCTTAATGAGTACATTTCTTTTTTTTTATTTTATTTGTGAAGATACTGTACAGAGGGGTTACAGTTACATGGGAAGGATAATGCGTACATTTCTTACCAAGCATTGCAGCCTC
>NW_012267219.1:4669369-4712731 GCF_000151885.1 Dipodomys ordii
CCAAGCAAACGGCCCCCATAAACAGGCGGGAGTTGCAATCCTAATATCAGATAAAATAGACTTCAAATTAAAATTGGTGAGAAGAGATAAAGAAGGTTGCTACATACTGATTAAAGGATCTCTCCTTCAGGAGGATATTACAATTCTAAATATCTATTCGCCAAACAATGGAGCACCGAAATTTATTAAAGAAACACTACTTTCCCTCAAATCCCATGATGTTGTATTTTTAATTGGTAGTTTAGTTTCAGAGCTGCTTAATCACCCATACCGTCTTATTATTGAAATAAACAGGTAGTGTCTGTCAGTAATTAGTAGCCTGGGTTTTACCTTTAGTACTTTTTAAAAATCTCTTATCAGCCTTAACTAAATGTACACAATAATGGGCTTCATTATGACATATTCTCACACACACACACACACACACACACAGATAGAGTTAATTTGTTCATATTCAGCCCTTCCAGCGTCTGGCTTGTTGAGCTCTAGTCCTTTTTCTCTTCCCACATGGCTCTCTCCTACTTGATATCTTTATTTCTCAATCTGGATTCTGTATTTCACAAACCTTATGTTTCCTACAGCTAGCTCATTTTAGCTAACTTGACAATCTCCAGTTGTAGCCATAACCCAGTAAGGGACATGATTTCATTCTTTTTGGTAGAATAATACTCAATTGTGCATGGATGTCCTGTTCCTTTATCCACTCATTTATTGATGGGTAGGTAGGTTGTTTGATTTGACAATTTTAGATAATACTTCAATATACATAGACTTTGTACACTGATGTTGATTACATTGCCTATAGATGCAGAAATGCCTTAACAAGATCACCTGGTAGTTTCATTGTTTTAAAAAGAGCTATAATAATATTTATAATGTATGCATTAATTTACATTACCCTCCACTGTATGTAAGGAATCCTTTCTCCCTACATTTTCACCAGCCATTGATGTTGTTTGTTTTTTGACTGATAGCCACTTTGAAGAGAAATGAAATCTCTAGTGTATATAATTTGTACTTTTTCTGTTGACTAAGAATGATGAACATGTTTTTCATGCATCGATTGGCCATTTATACTGATTTTGATCATCTCTGTACACAATTAACCACATAGTGACAGATAGGATTATTTACTCTTTTAGTGTTTGATTTTCAGTTCTTCATATATTCTGCAGATTAATCGCGCCTGTCAACCAGCTAGTTGGCAAGATGAAATTTCCCTCATTCTGTATGTTGTCTCTTCACAATGGTGATTGTTTCCTCTGCTGTGCAGAGGATTCTTAGTTCTACATAGCCCTTTTACTGTCAAATCTTTATCTTAAGTCCCCAGCGATTGGAACCTTATTCAGAAAATTATTGCCTATTTCTCTTCTATTGAGGGTCATCTGAGCTGTTTCCATACCTTGACTATGTATGGTGAAGAATGCAGCAATGAACATGGTTGTTTAAGTGTCTTTACTGAATGCTGGCTATACTATTTTAATAAATTCCCAAGTATTTATGGATCATAGGTTAGATATATGATTGTAATTTTTTATTTTTCTGAGGAATCTCTATGCTTTCTTACATAGTGGCTGCACTAGTTAACATTTCCACCAATTATGTAGTAGGATTCTATTTCTCCCACATCTTGCCATCCTTGGGCTTAAACTCAGGGTCTGGGTTCTGTCCCTGAGCCTCTGTGCTCAAGGCTAGCACACAGCACCACTTCTGTCATATTCTTAAAATAGCCACTTATACCGGGGGGAGATGGAATCTCAATGTTGTTTTGATTTGTACGTTTTACAGGCAGAGATATTAAGCATTCCTCCATGTGTTCATTTCATTTTTTCTTCTTTTAAATAATCTCTATTTAGTTCATTTATCCATTAATATTCACTGTGTTATTGATTCGTTGGGGGTTTCTTTTTTTAAACTCCTTGTACATTCTGTATACTGTATATCTATATGTAATATAGCTAGATATAGCTACATTCTGTATAGCTGGCAAAAGTTCTCTCATTGTGTAGGCTATTCTTTTAGCTTCGCTACTATGTCCTTTGCTGTGCAGAAACCTTTAAACTTGATGTAATCCCATTTGTCAATTCTCTCTTCTATTTGCTGGAAACCTCATGTAATTCTTGCCTATGCCAATGAGTTCTAATTTTTCTCTACTCTTCCCTGTAGTGCTTTCAAAGTTTCAGGTTTTACATTGTGGTGTTTGATCCATTTTCAATCGATAATTAGGAGCAACTTTTTTTCCTCCAAATCACTCTGACCCCAGCAAAACAATCAGCACGAAGCAATGTACATAAGATGTGGGGTGCTCTTTGATTTTGTATGCTCTCAGTTGTAGATCTCTGTCCTGGTACAATCATATTCACATACAGCTCATCTCTCTCTCCTCCTCCGGGTTCTGCATCTCAGGTCCACTTCCTTCTGCAGCCCGGCTCCCTTGTCCCTCCCACAGCATGACACTCTCTTCTGTTTCCACAGCTCCATTATGTCAACTTGTCCTATGATCATCCTCTGTTATTGTTTACATTCTGTGCTTTGGTTTCTGTATGGAAATAGGCTGCGGAAACTGCTCTTCAACTCACATCTTCTTTCAAACTATTTAGAAATAAGATTCTAGGCACCTGGGGATCTCCCTGGAATAGTCCTAGCACTAAGTAGAAGTGAAGGAACATTTAGCAGTGAGAACTATTGTAAGTTAAAAAAATCTTTAAAAAATAGTTAATTTCAGTTACACCAATCATTCCTATTATTTCTTTCCCACTGCTAAAGAAGATAATTGCTCAGCAAATATTCAAAGAAATTCTCTACAAGGAGCCAAAGGCAAATATAAATCCCTAATAATGAATAATAAGGTACAAGCTGCATATAATGATATAAGAACTCTTTTCATTGCTTTAGATGAATCTTAAAATTCATCAGGAAGGAAGAATAAAAGATGAATTCTAATCCCTACAATTAATGTATTTTAATAGCCAAGTCATTTTTAATAATTAGGTGTGATATTTTCCAAATTTTGCATATTCTTTTCAGTTCATTTCATTAAAAGAATTTATGATCTACTGAACTGTTCACATGTGCCAGTATATCCACTGTTCTCATTCTAATATGCTGAAGGAAATATTAGTTCCCAGCATTTTCACAAACCTGCTAACCAGAGAAATTACTTTTGCCTCTGTTCTTATAGCCACTCTCTGCCTTCTTTTTTTTTTTTTGGTCTGGTCGTGGGGCCTGAACTCTGGGCCTGGGTGCTGTCCCTCAGCTCTTCAGCTCAAGGCTAGCACTCTACCACTTGAGCCATGGCACCACTTCCAGCTTTTTTCTTTTTGCTTATGTGGTGCTGAGGAATCGAACCCAGGGCCTCTGGCATGCAAGGCAAGCGCTCTACCACTGAGCCACCTTCCCAGCCCCTCTCTGCCTTCTTATAGCTAAGTGTAAACATGAGTCTTAGAAAATTTTACAAAATTTCACTCTAATTCATTGGTGCTTCATTCTTTGTTTGTTGTTGTTTTTGTTTAATCCTGCAATTTATGAGTCATTTTTTAAAGATTTTCTCTATGAGCTTTATATCCAAGAATCAAGGAATGCTAAGCTTTCATGTTACCTGAAGATGAACTATAATAAGAATTACATATTGTATGCCTGTGTGCCTAGTATTACAAAGACAACTAACATAGTTTTGGTGCATAACTTGCTAAGCTGTGTTGATGATTTTTTTTCTCCTCAAAGCATCTGCATAACTCAAAATATTCACACTTCTGCTCATGCTAACAGAATTTAATCCTGATTCAATATGTATACTAGAATCTACTCCTTAAATAACATATGTGACAATACTATACTGTTTACTAGTATGTTTCACTTTTGTATTCCAATATAATGCAAGTGATTTTATCTTCGTTTAGTAAGTAATTGAAGTTCAAACTTATTTCCAAAAGCTAACATTGTTAAAGAATAACTACTTCATGGTTAAATCTATATCACTTATTCAAAAATACTAATTTCACCCAATTCTTTCATCTTCTACTTAGGGGTAAAAATGATCATTTCAGTCACATAAAATTTGGACATGAGTTGCCCTCACTTGTAATAATACCTACTCAGGAGGCTGAGAGCTGATTGCAGTACAAAGCCAGTCTGGGCAGAAACTAGTTGATGAGGCTCTTCTCTTTAGTACATTACCAAAAAAAGTGGAGTTGTAGCTCAAGTGGTAGAACGTTAGCTTTGAGAGAAAGAGAAAAAAAACTCTCAGATAGCACATGCAGACCCTAGGTTCAAGATATAATACCAGCATACACATATAGAACAATCTGGAATCAGTTATTAATACATAAATTGTTAATTTCCTTTTTAAATATAAATTTGTTTTTTTGTGTATATTAAAACCATAAGATTGTATAACTTATTTGTTTGCAGATAAAAATCATGTTTAAAAATGTAAATTCTACAAATATTGTTTGCAGACAAAAATCTACAATTCTGTAAATACATGAAAAGATAAAATTATTTTTGAATATAATTCTATATTTTTCTCAAAAAAATCTTCAAATAAATTCTTAAATTGCATTTGCTTGGCTTCATTTGAGTGGTACTGACTCTCAGATAACATATATCTCATTATAAGCTTTAGTTTATATATATATACACACATATATATGTATATGTGCACACACATATTTATAACCATAAACATATCAAAATTAATTTGAGATAATCATTACCATTGTATTTTCAATGACTGACATAAACAATATAAGGAGAATTTAAAAAATAACTCATGAAGAAAAATATGATTAATGTTGGATTAATGTGTTTTGCACATTTAAAAATCACATTTATGATAGTTTGGTAATAATCCTTATGTGCTATCATTTTAAGCCTTGACTGTGCTTCATTTTACTTTGAAAATTCAATCTGTTCAATACACTTTCACTCAACAAATCCATACTCCAAAACATAAACAAACATTCTCTTAACACCATGCTTGAAATTTCTATTATCTGGAATTATGCATGCAAATGCATGCAAATGGCTAGTGGATATGTAAGAAATGCAATACCTCTGTCCTTATGGTACATTATCCAGACAATGTGTGTTTAAAGATCCATTTCCACAGTTAATTTGAATGTCATTTAGCCTTAACTTGCTATTACTTCTCATTGTCATTGATAGCTAAAGTGCAACAGAAAAATCAGAATATTGGTGTCTAGGATTTCAATGAAGTGAATAAGATTACTTCAAATTCTTGTGTCATGAAATGATGAGCAACTGAATATAAGTGCACATTCCTATTAGGTTCTGTAATCATATGATTAAAAAAATAAGGTGTGCTCACCCCAGTTAGAATGGCCATTATCAAGGAAAGACATAATAACAGATGCTGCTAGGAATGTGACCAAAGGGAATGCTACTACACTATTGGTAGGAATGTAAACTGGTTCAACCACTCCAGAAAGCTGTATGGAAGTTCCTCAAAAGACTAAACATAGAGCTCCCTATGACCCAACAATCTTACTACTGAGTGTTTACCCAAATGATCACTAACAAGGCCACACTAAAACTACCAACACAACTATGTTCATTGCAGCATTATTTACCACAGCTAAGATATGGAACCAACATAGATGACCCTCAGTAGGTGAATGGATAAAAAAATGTGGTATATATACATAATGGAATTCTGTTTCCATCCGAAAGAATGACATCACCCCATTTGTAAGAAAATGGAAAGACTTGGAAAAAATCATATTAAGTGAAGTAAGCCAGACCCGAAGAAACATAGGCTCCATGTTTTCCCTCATTTGTAATAATTAGTGTATACCTAGAATAGTCATAGCAGAGATCACAATAGTCCAATAGCCATAAAATGATGTTAATCCAATAAAATGATGTTAATCAAAATAATCTCCATGATATGGAAACAAGAGGTTTGTGTGTGTGTGTGTGTGTGTGTGTGTGTGTGTAGTTTTTCTTTCTCTTTTTCTACATTTTTAGTGTACTTCTTGCAGATATTTCTTTTGCCTTTCATTCTTTTTTTTCTTCTTTGGTTTATTTCCCTTGGTCATGGTTTCTGATTTCTGTACCATTTGTCTTGTATAAGTTTATCTGATTTGGGGAAGGAAAGGGGAATCACAGAAACTGCAAAGGATGAACTAATGCAACAGCAACACTCACTAGGCAATATGTTGGAAATGAACTTTACAATTTTGAGGGGAGAGGAGCTGGAAGCCGTGGAGGAAGGAAAGTGGGGAAAATGAGGGAAGGAGTAATGCTGTTTGAAAAAATATATAGACTCATTACCCTACTTACGTAACTGTAACCCCTTTGTACATCACCTATACAATAAAATTAAAAAGATTAAAAATAAAAACAAAAAATAAGGTATATAAAACTCCATGTATTCTTCCAGCTAAAACATTTTTACAAGGAGTGTTTTTCTAACAATAAAAAGAGATAATTTTGGAAGTACTATAAAAAGCATAAAATTCACATATTTATAAATATGTTAGAGAATGTAGTAAATTCTTTTAGAACTTTGATATTTCCCAGATTTCAACCATTGTTGCATATTTACTGTGTTTCCTTACTGAGAAAAATACTAAGAGAGACAAAAGTATTATACATTTCTTTGTTTATTTTGATGCAAATTTTGGGACTTGAACTCAGGACCTGGGCTCTGATCCTGAGATTTTATTGCTCAAGGCTTATGCTCAACCACTTGAACCACAGCTCCAGATCTGGCTCTTTTAATAGATAATTGGAGATAAGTGTCTTACAAACTTTCCTGCCTGGGCTGGCTTCCAGCTGCATCCCTTAGAGTTCAGTCTCCTGAGTAGCTATGATTATAGACTTGAGCCATGGATACCTGGCTATAGGTCACTTTAGTAATTCATTTATCTATTTAACTATGTGTCATGTACCAGCATCTACCAAAAAAGGTGGCCTTAAAAATACAGAACTATGTGTCCAAATACTGACTGCCCATTTCTATCATGGCATTCAAAAGTCGACTTAATGTCAATATATGTAAGTTTATTCACTAACGACAAACTTATTATTTTCACTGTAGAAATAGTGTTTATTAAGTCATCAACCAAATTTCAGCATGTTAAGTCAACAATCATAATAGAAGACCTTATATTAAGGATATTAGGCTTTAAGTTTTATAAACTTTGAACCAATAAAGACATTTATAACTCTTTTAACCAGTGTTATAAATGAAACTTAATCTAATAATCCAAGAATGTATGTAATAGACACGCATTCAAATGTACTTTAATTTCCTTAAGATTTAGCTTTCCTTTTTTCTTTTTGTGCCAGTGCTAGGGCTTGAATTCAAGGCCTAGGTGCTATTCCTTAGCTTTATAGCTCAATGCTCTTGCTCTACCTCTTGAGCCAGAGTTCCACTTTATTAGAGGAGGCTCATGGACTTTTCTGCCTAGGCTGTCCTAAAACTGGGATATTCAGATCTCAGCTTCCCCCACCAATGTCAGGCAGATTTAATTTTCTTAAGTAAATAAAACACTAACAACAGAAACACAATAAATTATTTTGGTATTATGAAAAATACTATTCTTGCCAGGTGCAGGTGGCTCACACCTGTAATCCTAGCTACTCAAGAGGCTGAGATCTGAGGATCGCAGTTCAAATCCAGCCCTGGAAGAAAAGTCCATGAGACTCTTATCTCTAATTAATCACCAGACAATCGAAAGTGGTGCTGTGGCTCAGGTGGTAGAGCACGTTCCTTGAGCGAAAGAACTCAAAGACAGTGGCCAGACCCAGATTTCAAGTCCAACAACTGACATATATATATATATATATATATTCATGTATATGTATATACACATATAAACATGTATATGTATATATATATATATATATGTGCTATTCTTTCTTCCTTTTTTAAAAGTTTTACTTTAACAGTGATGGACAGAAAGGTTAGAGTTACATAATTCAGGTAATAAGTACATTTATTTTTGAACAATGTTACCCCCTCCCTCATTTTCTCCCACTTTTCTCCCTCCCAACCCCCTCTCCCCCATTGTAATGTTCATTTCCAACATAGTGTCTATCACGTATCACTGTTGAATTGGTTCACCTTTTGTCCCACTGTTTTTGTCCTTTTGTAAGTTTTATAAGAGTACATCAATAATGCTGTCCTAGAAGTGAGAAATCAGATATATCTTATTAATACTTTATGGAAATCTTATTTTATATCTTCTCTATACATAACTAGTCTTTTTTACAACCCAATTGCCCTCTTTTCTCCCTCTCATAATTTGTATGCACCCTGGTACAAACTGAGGAGTCTTAAAGTGCTGGATAGTACTTTATACATTGCATAGTTAAATATGTTCACCCCTTCTTATTTCATTGGTAGAGAGGTAATGTCTTCTTAATTTATCTTAATGATGGCCACAATTACTCTCTGCTGAGGCTCACTTTTCTCACATCTGTGCTTACTTTAGACATCATCGCAGTCATTCTTAGCACAAAAATGTTAGCTCATGTCCTTGCTACCATAAATACTCAATACTTTCCTATTCCCTTAGAATTAAATCCAAATTTGTGATAGTGATTATACACCCATACTTTTACTAATTTATTCACTTTCTTTTTTTCAAATTTTAGCTCTTAAAAAGATGGAATATATGGTACTATTGTTGGCACATTTATAAAGAAGTTGAAGCTTAGGAGAAGGGTAAAAATTCCATTTCAAAGCAAATAAGGAGATTTCAATTTTCAACCTTCAGCTCTGTATTCAGAGGAAAACATATAAAAACCCTAGAGAGGAAGAAACCAATTCATCAAAACTTTGCAAGCATATGTATGTTTTGCAACGTATCTGCTTGAGTTTCATTTCTCTTCACTATATTTTCTTCCAAAACAATCTTCCTGTTCACTACAGTTAGAAATTTGAGCTTTGTTCATCTTGCTCTTATAGCCCCCAAATTTGACTCCTGCTAGGAGTGAATTATGTATATCTACAGGTTAAGCTTCAGGCAGAACATCAGGAAGAAGCAATTGCTGTTTCAATTTGTTAAGTTATTGCAAGCAAATTCCCGAGTATGGGACATCTCTGTCGAGAAAATTAAATTTCAGAAGTAGAATCTTCCAACGATCACACATTTACACTTAGTTTACTCTTCTCATGGAAAAAAGAATATGGTAGGTAAATCAAAATATAAGCTATATGTTGAATGGAAAACAGAAACGTTTTTTTGTCCTATTTGATGTTAAATTTTGTAAAGAACATATTAGCATTTTTGTCTCCAAGAGGACATATCTTTTACATCACATGTCAAATATAATATAAATAACATAGTTTTGTACCCAGAAATATATGGCCTAAGGCTAAGTCGTCATCAATATTGAAAAATAATTTGGGTTGGGGAGGAATCACATGTATTGGCCATAGAAAGAATTATACACTAATAGAATGCCCAAGGATTTCTAGAGGACTTATTAAAAATGAAGTATCTTTTCACACACACACACACACACACACACACACACACACACACACACACCATCAAAGGTCTTTTGCAAGCCAAGAATTAGAGCATATGAAAAGCTCCTTAATCTCCTCAAATATTAGATACAGGTAAACAGAAAAAGAAAAGTCTAATTCAAGGTATTGTATGTGCTCTTACACATGTTTAAATTATCTAGGTTTATGGTAGAGATTGCCACAGATACAAAAGTGATCACTTGCAAAACCTAGGATAAAATTTACAAATTTTCTTCATAGGAGATAACTTGACATGGTATTTTTCCTAGAGCAGATCCTGGAAAGGCAGGAAGATGGAAATGGGAAATGTACTGGGGATTTCCAGAGAAGAGCACTGCACAGCTCAGCAAACTTTCAGGGTTGAAATTTCTAAGGCATTTTATTCATTTACTAAGAAGAAACTTTTACCCTTTCAAATATATCTAAATTACATTACCTAATACCATTATAATACTTGTATATTTACAATGTTATATGTTTATTTTATAATTTATAATCTTTATATATATAAATACTTATATCCTGAATCTGAAAATACTTGGAAACATAACTTTGTATTTAATTTCTAAAATTTTATCACTAAGGATCAACAAAATATTTACTCAATCTTATTTTAGTAAAGAAACTAATCTTATTTTAGTAAGGAAAGTCTTCACATTGATAAAGATTAAAGCATAGAATTATTTTAAACAGAATGATGAATTCGAACAATTGCTGGTCTCCAGAGTATAGCCTCTAGAGCAGAGGCTGGGAAAGTTTTCCCTGACCATTATACTGACTTGATCCAAGTAGTTCTAGAAAATGTCCCAATTTCAGTTGATCTCTTTTTTTTCAGATCATGTTATCTTAAAGTTGGAAACAAAAATGTAAGAATGTAATTCCTTTCATAATTTAATTTTATTGTCAAGGTGATCTACAGAGGGGTTCTTATCAAACTTGTTACCTCCTCCCTCATTTTTCTCTCACTTTCCCTCCCATCCAATCCCCCCCAAATTGAACAGTTTATTTAATTTCTAACATGAATATTTTAATTAGCAATGTGATTACATGGAATTAAATAGTTCTCTCATTACTTGTAATGCAGATACAGTGAGTGTTTTATGTAGACATGTTTATGTTTGATATGTTTACTTCTAAATAATTTTGTTCATGCTGGAATTGTTTCATAAGGAATATGCACTTGAACTTTGTGGGCTATAAGAATCTAGTAACCTACATTTCAAAAGACATTAACTTACATTGTCACACATGTTTTGTTCACAATATACTGTCACCAAATTCTTTACTTTCTTGCCAGCTTCTCAGAAAAGATTTAAAAACAATTATTTCCTGAAAAAGATTGATTTACAGAATGCTCACATGAAATCAGAAAGCATTTCATCCAGAATGTTATACAAGAATTGCTTATAAACATAGCACAATAACAGTCACAATGCTACTAGGGTAATATTTGTTATATAATTACAAAAGAATAATATATTTGGATTTTTTTAAAAAGCAGGCATTTCCTAGAATTATTATGCTAGAAAAGTATTAATTCTCTTCAAATGATTAGTCACATTCATATATATATATATATATCATATATATATCATATATATAGAGAGAGAGAGACACACACACACACACAAAATGGCTACCAATTGAAATTTTATTTCTCACTATTTGGTGTAAATGATGCATATCTCATCAGAGGGGATTTTTCGTCTCAACTAAGTTATAGACACATGTAAAAGGTGAACAAGAGCTTCTTATCTGAAGTACATTAAGATATCTTGCTTACTACTAAGTTTCTAAAAGCATCGAAAATAGGTCAAAGTTCTACATTATTTATACCTTTGTGATAAATTAGCATAAGCTTAGAAATCAGTTTATGCAGGACACTTTATAATTTCAAATTGACTGTAGGTAAAGAATCTGGGTTGCAGTTTTACTGTGTCCCTTGTAATATTACAGTTCAGGTATTGGTCAAGTCTCTTTCCCATTTAAAGGCTCAGCATGGGAGGAATTCATTTCCACACTCACGTATCTGTGGGTAACATTTTCCTCCTGATATACCATTGGGCAAAGGCTCTGGATTACTTTATGGCTGGAGGCTAAAAGATGAAGACTGTTCTCTTTCTTTACCTTGTGGCCTTTCCTAGGGCTGCTCAAGCTGTGGCATATTAGTCTTCAAAGCTAGTAAAGGAGTATTTCCTACCAACTGAGGCATTGCAATCTTATCTAACATAATCAGGTACACATAGCCTAGGTTCAAACATGAATTCAGTCAATGTCCTGTCAAGTGAAAGATTGCTGAATACAAATAGGCACACGTCATCATCACCCCCCTGAAGAAGACAAACTTATTTGTAGCCTCAGGAGGGTGTTTTGTTTTTTGGTAGATTAAAGATGCTTGATGTAAAAGGCAGGTAGCAAATAAGAAGCACATTGTTAGACAACTCTGAGATTGATGATAGCCAAGTGGATAATAAGGAAAGCTTCCAACTAATGGAAATTCTACAGTATCCTTGAAGGGATATGTAAAACCTACCCAATGAATCTGATTTCAAAAATTTTCAGAGCATTGGATTCAATGCTTCCATTTATTACACTGTGTACAAAGTCAGGCTCTAGTGTAAATAATAATGGTTTAATATTTTGGACATCAGGTTACTATACAGGTCCACATAATAAACAGTAAACTTTGTTTACATGTACATAAATATTTTATTTACACAGAGTTCCTCTTAAAATTATGGATGGGTATAACACAATCCTGATTATGGGGGCTCTATATATGGATATTGATTTTACAATGCAGTTGTTTTACCTACAAAACAATATTCAGTATCAATAATAAGCAAATTTCATAAAAATATCTTATAGATTAATTTGGATTCAAGTATTTTATTTTCTAAGTACAGTATTTTTAACTGAAAGCAGTTGTTTTGTTTGGACATTTTTTTTTCAAATTCTTTTAATTTCTGGTTTGATAGGCAACCTAAGTCTCACATCTCCTTTGGTGTTCCCTCTGCTCCAGTATTTTCAATAGACCATGGGGGTCTCACAAGCATGCAAAGTAAAATATAAGGAAACAGTCTTAAAAAGTGATTAAATGGAAAAAAAAGCTGTTTAAGTAAAAGATAGATTTTTTTTCAACTTTTCTGCCAGAGTTGATTTTAAATCTCCATCCTCCAGGTCTTAGCTTCTTGAATAGCTAGCATTATAAATGTGAACCACTGGTACTAGGCTGAAAAAAATATGGCACATTTATTCCATAAGAAGTTTAATTTTAGAGAGAAAAATGATCCTATGAGGTAAAAGTAATTTAGAAGAGAGGTTTAAAGACATTATGAATCTGGCATGTTTTGGTACAAGAAAGCCTTCCTAAGATGTTCTAATAATATAGTTCTTCTCTGTGCCACATGGTCAGTTGTCAGCCATTCTATCCCACCCTCAAAATATTTGTATCGAATTTCACAAGCATGTGGAATCTCTGTTAAAAAAAAAAGGGAAAAAATCCTATAGTAGGTAAGATTAATTTGGGAGAAGTTCTTTTTTTAATTTTTTAATTTTATTGTAAAGATGCTGTATGGCATCTGCTGTTATTGGATTTCTTGATTATAGCCAATTAACTGGGGTGAGGTGGTATCTCAATGTTATTTTGATTTGAATTTCTTTTATGGCCAGAGAAGTTGAACATTTCTTCATGTGTCTATTGGCCATTCTGATTTCCTCTTCAGAGAAGTTTATCTTTAAGTTTCTAGCCCATTGTTGATGGGGCAGTTGATTCTTTGAGGATTTGTTTTTGGAGGATTTAATTTTATGAGTTGTAAGTATATTTAGATATGAGGCCCTTGTCCATTGTATGGCTAGTGAAGATCTTCTCCCAATCTGTGGGCTTTCTATTGATCTTGCTAGCTATGTCTTTTGCCAGGCAGAAGCTCTGCAGCTTCATGCAATCCCATTTGTGGAACCTTTCTTTGATTTGTTGTGTTTCTGGATCTTTATTAAGAAAATTTCAGCCTATACCAAGGAGCCCTAGAGGTTCTCCTATTCCTTCTTGTAATTTTTTCAGGGTGTCTGCTTGGACTCTGAGGTCTTTGATCCATTTGGAGTTGATTCTGGTGCAGGGTGATCTATAAAGATCTAGCATGGTCTAGACTACTGTCTAGACTTTCCACTTTGTTTTTTTTTAATTTCCCTTCTAATTGTTCAGATTTAATGGCTTTAATTTCATTGTTGAAGCTTTGTTTTATATCTTGTATGGATTTCTTTGCCTCCTTGATTAGATTTTCTGTGTTCACTCAGATCCTTAGTTGATTGGCTATACTTTCAATGGAGTCCTTTTTGTTTTGTTAGAATTCATTCAGCTTTCTGGTTGTGGATTCCATGAATTCCTCTATTAATCTTTTGTTTGCCTCATCATGCTCACACATAGTCTTATGAAGGCTTTCAATTTTTCCTAGCATGTTACCAGTAGAGTTTGTAAAGCATTTTGAGAGGTATCCACTAGATTTTTGCCTCTTTGCTCTGGGTGGGAGTTGAAATTCCTTGACAACATTTTTCTTCTGTTTCTGTGGCTTGTTCTGCCCATGTGGGAATGAATGCAAATCCAATTCCTCACTAGAACACAAGTACCAATCCAGAGCCCTGTGGTTGCACAGACTTTGGAGATTTACAATTAACTATGGGCGTTTTCACTCTGTCTCACCTGTTTTGGGAGTGTGATTATATCTTATTACACACCAGAACATACATTTAAAACTAACACTTCCCCAGAGCACTGAAGTAGCACAGACTTCAGGGGTTTACAATCAACAATGGGAGTTTTCACAGTATCTCACCTTTTTGGGTAGATTAAATCACCCAGCTATATCTCCGCCACCTTCCTCTGGTCTTTCTCATTTGGGGGAAGCTCTATGACGATACTTCCATCTTCTAGTATTCAATGTATACTTAGAAGGACAGAATGTTACTAGAGAAGGGAAAAACACAAAAGAAAAAAATCTCTGTCTAAAATATAAATTAATTTTCACCTTGATAACACAATGGTAAACTAATTAGGGTAAACCACATCAGCTAATTATATCAGAATCTTATGTTATTGGATGTTCTAAGAAATCAGTGTGTGTGTGTGTGTGTATGCTAATGTCTGTACATTCATGAACACTAGCCTTCCCATGTGTTTAAATGAAGGGGTGACTGAAGGCTTTCTTGTTGAGTATCTATGATCATAGAGGAATTTCACTTGGACAACTATGTTTTACTCTGTGCCCTGATACAAATTCCTTACTTTTCTTGGAATTGAAGAGCTCAGGCTTTTACAGCCTTCTTTTGGCTGAGGTGCTACTAAGTACCTATTCATCTCCAGGGCTAACACAAAATCAATTGCTGTGATTATGCAATCTAGCTGCATTTGTGGTGCTAATTTATCTACAGGCATCTTTCAATGACTTTATTATAAAAAATTCAAAGGCTTTGCTAAATGCCAAATTAGTCTTGGTTACAACACAAAACATGACCTACAAGGGAAATCACTTAAAAAGCCCTACAAACAAGGAAATATCAAGTGATGCCTGGAAAGATATAAAATGTGATATCAATTCATTAAGTGCTGACTGTCCATTTTAGTTGAGATCTATCAAAGTGTTTTGCTGGTAGATTTGCCAAGTTTCCCTACAGGGAACCCATTTACATTTTTGTTCTGGAAAGGTCTCAGGTGAGATAAAACTGACCTGCAGTATTTAGCAGTTAACAGATGCCAAAGTTTAAGGATGCATCCATGAAGTGAGAGAAATCAATAGAGCCCTCCTCTCAAGTCTCCAAAGCTACCAATATTTACAAATGAAAATGTAGTACACTGTGAAATCAACAAAATAGATGCAGTCAAGTAATATTTGATGTGAATGCAAATATTCTTCACCATTCAAAGAGAAAGCAGCTAGCATGAAGGATGCTGGTATTTTGTTAGTTAAGGCTCTTGACTATGGATATAATCCCTAGGAAGGAAAAGTTAAAAGACATGCTGGAAAATCCTGAAGCCTACTTCTGTTATCTTTTCTTTGGAAACAGATCATTTCCTTCAGATTCAGTGAGTAAAGTCCAGATAAAAATATTACATTTGATAGAAAATTCTGATATTCTTTGATCTGACATCATTTTTAAAAGAAATCCACCAATTTATAAAATGTAGTCCCTCTGTACAATAACTTAATAACAATGATGTTAAAAAAAAGTAGAGAAACTCACAATCTGAGAGGACTCTGAGTACAATCAATCAGCTTCCTTTGTGTTATTCCTTTTATGGGAATAAGAAACCTTAAACTTCTTCTAGCTTTTAGGTAAACTTTAGCTGAAGGAACCAACTTACTAAACATGTGTGTTTATTTAGAGGCCATAGGCAGATTTAAAGTCTTTGAATTATACCAACTATAAAACTTCAAGAAAATTCACAAGTGCAAGCTGCTAACCAAATAAGAAGAACAAGCTTATGAGTGACCTTTCTATGAGAGTGTGCTTCATTCTTCCAATAGCGTGAAGGGCCTCAAATTAAGGATTTATTTATTTGATCAGAAATGCTTACCCTTATCTCTGACTGAAAGCATAGGACCCCGAGTTTCCAATCTTAATGTTCCTAATATTCCTACAATACAGACAAGGATAAATGCTCTAGGGATCTGGAGGCAAGTAGGGAATATTCTCTATACATAAAATATAATGATTTATGTGGATTTTTATGGATAAATTAATAGTCCATTGAGGTGTCCAGTTGGAAGGAAAACCTGCTTGAAATCTGAGCACTAGGTGGGAGATTTAACATTTTCATAAACAAATACATTAACATATCACCCTCAGAAGAGATTATTATTTTTAATTTGTACCTTTCTTTATTTTTCACCTACTGGTAAACACTTAAGGATCAAACCAGCTGGTAAACAACACTAGATAGAAGATACCTTTTATGCCTCATTCTTCATCTATAAATAGTGTTGCCTAGCTTCTTCATGGGATGTTCCACAGACATCAAACACCTATGACATTTTGTTAGCAAAGGAATCCAGGATCAAATAATCACAAATAGGAACTACTACACCTAGGATCTTGTATGTATTTAGAAGCATGATTTTTTTAAAAAAACTGTTTTTATTACAAAATGTATATTGCCCACCACATATTTTGATGTCCAGGTATTTCTATATCCAACCTACCAAAAATGATATTCAGAATTCCTTCAAATAAGCATCTCATATTTTTTGTTTTTTGTTTTTGTTTTGTTTTTTGGTCAGTTATGGAGCTTGAATTCTGGGCCTGGGCACTGTCTTTTCAGCTGTAAACTAATGCTCTACCACTTGTCTATCTGATGGTTTTAGACATCAGGAGATAGGTGACAGTCAAGTCTTCCAAAGAGATGAGTTTCTGCTAACCTGATAAGGAATTACCTTGTGCTAGAGGAGCCTAGTATTAGCCAATTGCTATCTATCTATCTTTCTATCTATCTTTCTTTCTAGTACAAAGAAGTTACAGTTACATGAGTCAGGTAATCAGCTCATTTCCTATTGAGCATTGTTACCTCCTCCTTTGTTTCCCCCTACCATCTCCATCCCTTCCCTCCCCACCTCCCCAAATCCTCCCTCTGCCCCCCACTTTGTTTTCAACATAGAGTCTTGTTATAAAGGGTCAACCTGTATCCTTATTTCAGCATTTTGTTATTTCCCTTCCCCTCCCCACATTAGAAAAATGTATATACAAGATGCAGGGCACCGGATTCAAATACAGTGAACACAGATGTTATACTGGGGAAGAACATACAAAAAAACAAAAAAAAACATGTAGTACATTATAAATACATTAAAAACATTGAATTTGTAGATAGCCTTGGGAAGTATTGCCATTTTCCCGATGTTGATCTTTCTAATCCAGGAGCATGAAAGAATGACATTGCCCCATTTGTGAGGAAATGGAAAGGCTTGGAAAAAATTATATTAAGTGAATTAAGCCAGACACAAAGAAACATAGGTCCCATGGTTTCCCTTATTTACAATATCTAATATATATCTGAGTCAAGCAGAAAAGGTCAGATAAGGTGATGTTAGGGAAATTAACCCTAAGATATGTATTCAAATGTTTTTTTTCTTTCATGGGATTGTTTATAACACATTTATAAGATGATTTCTTTTTTGCTTTGTATGTCCCTCCCCCACAGTATAACCCCTGCTTTCACTGTATTTGTTGTCTATATATTTGTGGAGGGGAAGGTAAAAAAACAAATCGTTTAAATAGGGATACAGGTGGACCCATTGCAACAATGAGAAATACAAGTCGTTATGTCGAAAAATGAAATTTACAACTTTGGTGGGGGGGGGAGAGTGGGAGTAGCCGGGTGGATTGGGTGGGGGGGCGGGGGAAGGATGGCAAGGGATGGGAAGGGGAAACAAAGGAGGAGGCTGCAATGCTTGATAAGAAATGTACTCCTTATCTTGCCCATGTAATTATAACCCCTCTGTATAGTATTTTCACAATAAAAAATAAAAATTAAAAAATACATTAAAAACAATAGCAAGAAAGATAAAACCACTTGTGTCCCTATCTTCAGGTTTATTTTGCTTAGCATGAGTTTATATGGTCATATATACATAGCTTTTGACCTATTCTGCTTGTCCTAGACATATAATAGTTATTGCAAATAAAGGAAACCATGGGACCTACGTTTCTTTGGGCCTGGCTTTCTTCACTTAATATAATTTTTTCTAAGTCTTTCCATTTCCTAAAAAATGGAGTGGTGTCATTCTTTCTGGATGGAGGCACAGAATTCCGTTGTATATAGCCAATCACTTTTTATATCACATTCTTTTCTTCCTGTTCAAACAATCTCATAAAAACAACTGCTCTGCTACACCTAGTCAAGTGCTCATCTACTTTTTCATATTAGATGTTCTGGGCTCATGAATAGCTAATAAAATCCAATTCAATCATTACATTTCTGATATTTAACTTTTGTCAGAAGATTGGTATGTACTTGGGTGGGTATTACATTTTTAAATTTCTATTCGCTTTTCAATACATTACGTATGAATGAGAAATTTGCATATTGCCATGAAAAATTATTATATTTTTCTTGTTGTTTTAAAGTCTCTCCAGTGACTAATTTTGTTAAAAAATAGAAATACAGCTGTTTCTAGGATAATTAACCAGTTAAAGTTTTCATTAGATAAACATTATTTCAGTGAAATTTTAAGTTTCATTAACCAATTAATATTTAATAAAAAAGTAAATTCGATTTTCAAACTCCCAAATAGATGTAAAAACATTCAAGAATGTTGATCATTTTGACAAATGATTATAGTAAATTGGTATTAGTACTAATGTAATCAACATATAGAATGATATTAATTATGAAAACATACAACAGACCAAAATAATTAAGAGACCAGCTGAAAGAATTTTGTAATACGTTCATGGAGAGAGAAAGTTTGAGTGGATATAGTCATAACATTCAATGTACATACATGAAAATAGAACTTGGAGACTTGAGGGGATGGATGGGGTTGGGAGAGAGATGAGAGAAAACAACGGAAGGGGTGATGCTGGTCAAGATGCAGTGCATCCACAAACTCATGTGTTGAATTGGAACCTCTGTACTACTGCAACTACACAAAGTAATTTCAACAAAGAAGTTATTTAAAAAAGAAATTGGTGGTCTAAAACATGAGTTGAATATGATATGATTTAGCGTCATTAACAAGAAAATATTGCTCTTTCAGAGTTGGAGTGTAGAAAGTTGGATTATTTTCATTTCCAGGTGAAATAAGGGTGAAAGGGTCTCTCCTGAGACTGAGATTATTATTATTATTTTTTTTTTTTGCTGGTCATGGAGCCTGGATTCTGGGCACTGTCTCTCAGCTCTTCAGCTCAAGGCTAGCACTCTACCACTTGAGTAACAGTGCCACTTCTGGCTTTTTCTGTGTATGTGGTGCTGAGGAATTGAACCCAGTGCCTCATGCATGCAAGGCAAAGACTCTACCAATGAGCCACCTTCCCAGTCCACAAGTTTTTAATATATATATATTTTTATTGTAAAGATATTATACAGAGGGGTTGCAGTTACATGAGTTAGGTAATGAGTACATTTCCTACACAGCATTTTTACCTTCTCCTTTGTTTATCCCCTACCATACCTTCCTTCCCCACTTCCCCTCCTCCCAACTACCCCTGCCCCCGAAGTCCTAAAGTTCGTTTTCAACAGTGTCTTGCAAATCTCATTGTTACAATGGGTTAACCTGTATACTTTTTTCAGCATTTTGTTATTTCCCTTCCTCTCCCCACATTAGAAAAGTGTACATAAGATGCAATGCACCGAAATCAAATACAGTGAAAATAGGGGTTATGCTGTGGGGGAAGAAAATAAAAAGGAACAAAAAAAATAACATAGTACATTATAAATACATTGAAAACAACAGTGACAAAGATAAAACCTCTTGTGTCCTTATCTTGGGGTTTATTTTGCTTAGCATCATCTTATATGGCCATATGTACATAGCTTTTGACCTTTTCTGCTTGTCCTAGACATATACTAATTGTTGCAAATAAAGGAAACCATGAGACCTATTTTCTTTGGGCTTAGTTTACTTCACTTAATATAATTTTTTCCAAGTCTTTTCATTTCCTAACAAATGGGGCAGTATCATTCTTCCTGAGAGAGGCATAGAATTTCATTGTATACTAAAGACTGAAAGAGAAACTTCTCTAAAGAGAAAATAAGAATGACCAATAGACACATGAAGAAAGACTCAACTGGGCTGGGAAGTTGGCTCAGTGGTACAGCGCTTGCCTTGCATGCCTGAGGCCCTTGGTTCCATTCCTCAGCACCACATAAGCAAAAAGAAAAAAGTTGGAAGAGGCGCTGTGGCTCAAGTGGTAGAGCGCTAGCCTTGAGCTGAAGAGCTGAGGGACAACGTCCAGGCCCAGAGTTCAGGCCCCACGACGGGACCAAAAAAAAAAGAAAAGAAAAACTCAACTTCTCTAGCATAAAACAAATGCAACTCAAAACACCATTGAGATTCCACCTCACCCCAGTTAGAATGGCTATAATCAAGAACTCTAATAACAACAGATGCTGGAGAGGATGTGGCCAAAAGAGAACCCTACTGCATTATTGGTGGGAGTGTAAACTTGTTCAACCACTTTGGAAAGTAGTATGGAGGTTCCTCAAAAGACTCCACAGAGAGCTCCCCTCTGACCCAGCAATCTCACTTTTGGGCATTTACCCAAATGATCACAAACAAGGCCATACTAAAGCTACCAGCTTATCACAGCGTTATTCACCATAGCTAAGATATGGAACTAACTTAGATGCCCCTCAGTAGATGAATGATTCCAAAATTTGAGTAGAGTAGCGAAACTAAATATTGCTGAAGAAATGATAGGTGAAGCTGCGGAAGGAGTACATTCCATGGCTATTTCCTGTGGAAATGTGAAATGAATCTGTGACTGACGGTTTAACTGTTAACCTGACCCATTCATCTACTGTAGACATAAATCATAGACAGTTATTACAAAGTAATGGCTTTTCTATGGTTATATAAAGTTATTTGGGTTATTTTAAATAAAAGTCATCAAAACAAATAAACATTATGTAAAATGGGCGTTTTCAATAAATGTTTTATGACTAATGGAACGGTATCCCATCCCTTATAAATTTGCATAAAATTTGATAAGGTGTTGTTAGGGAAATGAACCCTAAGATAGGTATTCAAATGTTTTTTTTCCTTTCATGTGATTGTTTCTAACTCATTTATAAGATTATTTCTTTGTTGCTTTGTATGTCCCTCCCCCACAGTATAACCCCTGCTTTCACTGTGTTTGATGTCGGTATAATTTGTGGAGGGGAAGGGGAAAAACAAGTCGTTTAAATAAGGATACAGGTGGACCTGTTGCAACAATGAGAAGTACAAGTTGTTATGTCGAAAACGAACTTTACAACTTTCGTGCGGGGGGGGGGGGGGGGGGGGGGGGGAGGATTGGGGCGGATGGGGGAGAATGGGAAGGGATGGGAAGGGGAAACAAAGGAAGAGGCTACAATGCTTGATAAGAAATGTACTCATTATCTTGCCCATGTAATTGTAACTCCTCTGTACAGTATTTTCACAATAAAAAATAAATAAAAATTTTAAAAAAATTGCATAAAATTTATAAGCAAATTATTTTATAGATATTGGTAAATTAAATGTGATAAGGAGGCATAAGAAATCTATTCAAGTTCTTTCTTTCCAACTTTCTTTTTCTTTCCTAAGTTAGAAGTATGTCTTTTTATGCTTAACTCAGCAGAGTCCATTTTGTGATAGAAGTATAATGGGATTTATTAGAAGTGATGGTATCAGATTTGGGATGAGGTAAATTTTAATCGTTTTAGAATGATTAAAAGATTATAGTTCTGCTTTTTTGTTATCCATTTGAATAGAAATTTGGATTTCAGAAAAGGAGAATTGAATTATTGCCCTGATATGTAGAGAGCTCCATCCTTTTCCCAGCAAGGTAAAATTTGAACAAAGCAATCATCCCAGACTGTGTTAATATTACTTACCTAGCCTAACAAGAAATAGTGTAAAGTAAAAAAGCTCTGATTGACATTTTCTTATCAGCATTCTATTAGTTTGAAGTAATCCCTTTGATCACTGTTAGAATTTGTGAGTGGGGAAGGGAGGGAAAAACTGGGAGAAAGTGAGGGAAGGGGTGATATTGTCCAAAAAGAAATGTACTCTTTACTTGACTTATATAACCATAACCCCTCTGTTTATCACTTTTATAATAACAATAAAAATATTTTTTGTGAAGTGAAGTTGATAGCTAACTCTGATCATTAGAATTTTCTTCATGCATATGCATGCATATGTGTATGTGTTGGTAGTATACCTTGAACTCAGAATCTCATGGCTCCACTTCAAGGCTGGCACTCCACCACCTGAATCACACCTCTATGTCCAGCTGCTTTTTTGTTGCTCAAATGGAGATAAGACTCTCACAGACTTTTTCTTCGGGGTCCAGCTTTGAACAGGGTCTTCAGATCTCAGTCTCTTGAGTCTCTAGGGTGACAGGAGTGAGCCAATCATGCTGTGCTTTATTAGAGTTCTTGACAAATATTTCATAACTAATGTTACATTGCTTCTTTGAACATCTATGCATTGAGCTCTGAATGTGATTAATAAACTAAAATATGTGAACAATGTAGTGGTATAATTATTAAAATTCATTATATTTAAACACCATGATAGTAGCTGGGAATATGCTTTTTAATATTCAAGAAACACATTTGAATTGAATCTCCATCTCTGAGGAAAATGGCTTGCAAACCCACAAAATTTACATTATCCCTCTTTAATCACTATATCAAAAGTAATTCTATTATTTTTCAAATGACAGAAGTTTCAGTGAAAACAAGAAATGGTAAAATACAGCAAATACACAGAATACATACTTTCAACAAAAGGTTACAATAGCAAACACAGTCAACTTGAATTTCATCAAATATTGGAAAAAGAGAATATCTAACTTCTGGTCCATTATGTCCACTGGGGCCCTGGAACCTACATTTGGATGACTAGGGCAGATGTTTATTGATTTACAATGAATAATGCATAGAGGGAGCATGGTGCTTGAATTTTCTCACTGGAACTTACTTCCAGTTGAATAGCTTATAAGCAAACATAGAGTTGCTGCCTACTGAGATTTTTTTTCTGTTTGTAGACTACCTTCAAATAGATTCTTGACATCAAGAGCAAGGAATATTTTGGTCCTGGTATCTCAGTATACTCTCTTTTTATTTTCCTTTTTGTATATGAATAATAAATGAAGGTTGTCACTGCTAGTCAGTGGGTAACAGACCCAGTGCAGGGAGCAAAGAACTCTTCCAAAGTTCACTTATCCCGCATTGTCTCGTATATAAATGGAAACAAATGAAGGAGACAAATTATTATAAAGGAAACAAACCAAATCATAAAATATACATTACAAGGGAAAATACTTTCAAATACTTTCAAAGTGTATTTTATTAAACACAGAAGCTCATAGTTTCAATTTTTTCAGCATGAAAATATTCATTAACTTCCCCATTAAGCTCATACTTTAAGGAAATGTCACTTCTAGTCGATATGGATTTGTATTAGTAGATTCAGCAAGAATAAAAAGAAATGCCAGAATTAGATAATTGTATCTGTTAAGTCATTTCTAATAAAACATTTTATGTGGCAATATAGACAAAATCTGAGAAAAATTTTTTTTGTTGGACTATGCTTTAAAAGGCATAACCAATTTTAATTTTGCTATGTTTTATAGCTATTAATTGGTTCACTACGTTCATTTTGTATATGAATAAGATAAAGCATAAGGATTTACCTCTAACACAGTGAAGGGGTATTAGGGCAGGAGGGAAAGTCCCAGGGGGAAGATAAGATAGGAAACAAGAGTTGGTTAAGTGCTAGCCTGTGGCTGTAGACAGCCATTGGTATAGCATGTGCATGGTCAGGGCACTCATAAGAGAAACAGCATTATTTCTCCCTGTCCCAAAAGTGAATGGCACATAGAAAGAAAGGATGAGAAGCCTAGAAGAAGGATACAAATGTCATGAGAATGTGTCACATATTCTGCTAATCTGTAAACATTGTGTCTAAATACAATTTGCATAATTCAAATTTTGGTTAATGGAAGGGATGATAGCAAGGAATAGAAGAGCATTAGGTAATGCTACAGTTTAGATGATGGAACTTAATCCTAAAGATTTTGAGAAAGACAAATATCTGAAAATAAATGTTTTACAGGAAGACTGGACACTACTTGGAATAATGCGTAGAGATGAAGACCATAGTCTCCTAATCCAGACCTGTTAGTCTGCAGTACTGCCCTACGGCTCCCTCACTGAAACCTTAAGTAAATTAATTTTTATTAAAAATCGTGAGTAGTGATGCAGTCACTGGTTTGTGATTTGTAGAAATTAAGACTGCAGTCTCTCCACAATTTCTATATTCATGCAGACTATGGTTTTGTTTAATTTGTTTTTTGGTGTGTTTGTGTGTGTGTGTGTGTGTGTGTGTGTGTAGGTATTACAGCTTGAAATCAGGGCCTTGCACTTTTCCTTAGATTTTTAAGCTCAAGGCTGGAACTCTACTACCTAAGCCATAGCTTAAGTAATCCCAGGGACTTTTCTGCCTGGGCTAGATTCAAAGTGCAATCTTCAGAGATCTCATTCCCAGAGTAGCTAGGATGACATGCATGAGCCTACTCTGTCTATGAGTTTTTATATAATCTGGACTTCATTTTCTGCCTAAATATTCACTACATTTACCTAAGATGTGATGTGATTTATTTTATGATAAATACTGAACTGAAAGGGGACGACATATCAGAACTGGAGGCAGTCATTTATATTTGTGTCATTTGTATTTATATTTGGTGAGTGATTATGGGTTGCATACATGATATTTCTATTAAGTTATACAGGAATAGTTTTAATTTTGCCAACAAGCATGTATATAAATATTTGGCAGCTAGCGTGATAAGTGAAATTGTAACATTATTAATCAATGAATGCTTTTTTTCTCTGCTTGTTTCATGTTTGGGCACTTTGCTCACCTGCCTCTAACTAAAGCTAAGCCAAGTACACTGTATTATCTGCATTAGCCTTGCATGAGTATCTGTCCCTGTCTGTAGCATTAGTAATCACAAAAGCACTGAAAGCTTAAAAATTATCTGATAACTAGAAGAATCTGAAATACACTGACTTCATAACAAAAAAAAGATCTTCAGTACTAGTGTAGGTAATGATTACTTGTGACATTAATTGTTTGGGCCCACTTCAAAGAGCGGAATACCAGAAGTCTTTGGGAGATCTCCCTGTGGTCTCATCTTTCCTCTCCTTCTTCTCATTTTGGGAGATTGATGTCATATGCTTTGCAGAGACTTTAGGAGCTTAATGATGTTGTTCCAATAATCTATCTTCTAATTCCACTAATTGCAATGCATTTCTGCAATTTACAACTAATAATCATGATGGCACCTTCATTGGCTGAGAGTAACGTGAGTGGGTTAGTTGGTGTTGGACACATCCAAATGATTAAGAAAATGGGGAGGAGAGAGATCGCAATGCTAAAATTAAAAACAAATTTCTTGATAAACAGGATAGCATTGAAAATACTGCCCTGCATTTTAAACCATTTTCATAAAATTCAATTTGCTAGATAGCTCTCATCCTTTCAATTACTTCATCTTCTGTTCAACAGACCTTAGAAATCTATATAAAAATTGCTATCAGTATGTGAACATTTCTGATCTTGTTGTCAGTAGTTTTATTATCATGATATTATACTGTCCATTATTTTTATGAAACAATAAAATGTGAACATGCTAGATTCCTGTGGGAACTGAGAATGTCTGCTGGTGTTTGAATGATACCAGTGGCAAACCTTGGTTGTACGTGTGAATGTCTGACCTTCTTCAGTCACCCTGTCAGATGACTGGAAGAGTCTATTTACTTAATTCTGTGACTCCCAGCATCTTGGATCTGTGATGGAAAATACCTATCTGAATACTTCCTGATTTCCTGTTATTTATGTCCAACGTGAACCTATAAAAGTAGAGGCTGGAGGAGTGTTCCTTGGTTTTATCGTTAAATCTCCCTCCTCACTCCTTGGTGGTATGGGATTACTGCTTATTAAATGTTAAAATTATTAAATATGTGATATCACTGAATGGGCATTTCTTCATCAGTCACTCCAAAATCTTCTGGTCACAACCAGCAATAAAACACAAAAGGATATGCTTTTGAAATACACAACAATGGGCAAGGAAAGAAAAGTAAGTGAAGCATAAGAACTAGATTTCCTATGACCAGAGGAAGTTTGAGGATGATTGTCCTTTGCCATTTGACTGACAATAAGCATTGGGAAGTAAAACACTATTGTTATCTAGGTATAGGAAAGGTCTCTATGTCCTACTACTTAATAATACTACAAATGATTAAGTTATAAAGACAAAGCTTATTTTGGCTCCTGGTTTCAGAAGTTACAGTCCATAATTGATGGGTCCTGGTGCTCTGGGTATGTGGTAACTCAGTAAGACATGGCAGGAAGCAAAATGTTGACCAAGACTGCTCATTTCATGGCTGGAATTAAAAGGCAAGAGAAGATGGAGAGAGGATGGTCCCACAGCTCAGTATAAGAGCATTCTCCCAGTTACTTGAAATCTCTCACTTAAGATTCTTACACCTCACATAAGATCAAGCCAAGGGTCCAACCTTTCCTTTGAGAAAATTCCAGATCTAAAGCAGAGAAGAATCCAGCACACTTATTTTTGGAACTCAATACTGTATTTTGTTTTATGGTAATTGTTAATATCCCTTGAGAAAATTAATGATATTGCAATACATTGAATGCATCCTGTAAGACAGATGTGGACTTAGATATTTTAACTAAGTGTTCTAGAACTGAATACAATAATGATCAATTCACCAAGAGCAGACTCCACAAAAATATTTTTACTACCGGAAAAATCATATAAATTTAAGCACTCTTCGTTTTTAAATTATAAGTAAAATGATCCTATATTGTCAATATAGTCTGATGTTAAACATTTAGTTGTTAGAATTTCAAAAGCATACTTCTTTAAAATTTTTTCATGTTTACAGTAGGAAATTGAGAAGTCTCCCAAAGTATTGCTTATTATTTTTAACTTTATATATATATGTATATATATACATATATACATACATACATATATATACATATATATATGTATATATATACATATATACATACATACATATATATATATACATATATATATATGTATATATATATTTGTTGGTCCTAGAGCTTGAACTTGGCCTGAGTGCTATCCTTAAGCTTTTTTTGTTCAAAGCTAGTGCTCCATTACTTTTAGCCATAACTCCACTTCTGGCTTTCTGGTGATTAATTGGAAATAATTTCACAGACTTTCCTTTCCAGGTTGGCTTTGAATCACGATCCTCAGATCTCAGCCTCCTGAAAAGCTAGGATTACAGGTATAAGTTACCAACACCTGGCCCAGAATGTTCATTTTAAGAATAATATTAAATATTATGTATCATCTTCTATTGTTTCACACAACCTTAAGTCTAGATATTTAGCAATATTCCTTAACATTGGCCACAAGGACAAAGAAATGGCTAAACTACATGGTTATTAGGCACCTCAACTTATTTTATAGTTTGAATATGTGAATAGTGTTGAAATAAACTTGACTTGTCATATGTATATCTCCTTGATGCTGACTGGACTGGGCATCATATATAAAGAAGAATATTTTTTCTGTCCATCATCTTTGTGTCTTTCTTAATGAACAAAGTTTCATAACCACTATTAAAATCAGAAGGTATGTTTTCCTCTTTGAAGATGTTCTGGATATTTCTGATCTTTTGAATTCAATATACATTTTAAAATAACATACTAATCTTTATAAAAATCACATAGCAATTTTGAATGTCTTTTTACAATCTCTGTAGATGAATTTTTACATAATACATTAGTATATTTAATTTATTTAAATATTGTCAGGGTTTATCTTTTGATTTCTTCAGCTGCATATTTTCTCTTAGCTATGTGTGTAGTTTTTAGTGCACAGGGTTTACACATTTGTCAGATTTATATCTAATATTTCATATCTTGATGCTGCTGTAAAAGTAGTATAAATTGCCTATATACCCTGTCTCCAAATTCTTACAGTGATCATACATCATACACTGAGTTATCAAAATCAAGATATTGACATAGATAACATGCTATCAACTAAACTACAAAACTTATTTAAACTTCAACAGCTTTTACACATGTTCTATTTTTCTTTGTTGTGCATTACTATGAAATTTATCACATAGTTCCCTGGAAATTGATCACATGAATCCAAATATAGTACTGTTTAATCACCACAAATTCTTCCTTTTGCTATTTTCCCTTTACAGCACACCCTTCCCCAACCATAACTCCAGGCAAGTACTGATACGTTCTCTACACTGCAATTTTGTCATTTTCAGAATGTTATATTTATGAATCGATTTGACATTGCTTTTTGTGTTCTACTTAATGCCTTTGACATTCATCCAACTTGTACATTTCAATTGATTCTTTCTTTTTATTGCTAAGAGGAATGGCACCGTAAGAAAGTATTAGAATCTGTTGTCCATCCACTCAAAGAATGTATAATTTTTTCCCATTCCAAGATAGTAAAAGCAAAACTGCTAGAGAAACTTGTGTTCCTGTGAATATAATTATAATTTCTCTTGGAAAATGTCTGGTGAGTGTGATTTTTAGTTCATATACTAAGTCCATATGCAAATTTGTAAGAAAAGTCAAATTGTTCCATAGAATGGCTATGCCTTTTAATATCGTACCAAGAATGGAGGACAGAAATATTTGCTATAAATTATCAATAGAAACCAACGTGGTTGCTACAAAAATAAAACTCATGTTTTATCTCTTTACGGCTGTATTATATATTTTTAATAGCTAAAGAAATTGAACAACTTCTGATGGGTTTATTTGCCACTCACTCATATGACTTCTTACAATGTGCTATAGCTTGATATGGTTTGAATGTGTGCTCCATTCCATTGAAGTTAAATTTCAATGTTTTAAAACAGTAATTGCCTTTACAACATTAAGAGTAATACATATAAGAGGTGGTTGGTGGGCCCTGCTTTCCTGAGTGGATGGATGCTGTTATATAGGAATAAGTTTGTTTTATTGGAGGTAGGTTCCTTTTAAAAAGTATGTTTGACCTACCTGCCTCCTATTCTCTGCATCATGAGATGATAAAGGAAAAAAGACTTGGGTTGTTGGCAGTCCTTTGACCCTGGGCATGCTCATTGTTTAGAATGTTCTATCCCCATCTATATTAATGATTCATTCTTGCATTTGGTTGCAATAACACAACACAGATCATCTTTCAATGAAATGAAATTTTGTTATTTTGAAGTTTATATAAAATTCTACATACATCTGATATCAGCTTTTTTGTCAAATAAACTATTAAAAATTACTCTTTTTCTGTCTTTCTTCTCTCTTCATCAATGCTGTCTTTCATGTAGGAAAAGGTTTATGCTTTATTGGCATACTTTATTAAACTTTCCTTTAAAGATCATGCTTTGGTTATCATGTCTAAGAAGTTTTTGGCTAAGGTTAGACCACAATTCTTGTGTATTAAGTGCTTTATGGCTTTATGGTTTCAATGTAGATTTCTGTTTCATTTAGGGTTAATTTTTGTTTAAAGGGTGACATTTATGTCAAATTTCATGATTTAATACCTCTAGACCTAAGGTTGCTCCAATAAGGCATCATTCTTAAATTATATTTTTATGAAGTATAAAATTCTAGTTTTATTCTGATTCTTTTCAGTACTTGAAAATTGTGTTTTGATTGCATCATTCCTGTCTATAGTCATCTGTAATGGTGCTCATCATGACCCTGGATTTGTAATGTCTTTTTTATTGCTTAAATTTAAAAAAAATCTTTAAGTAGCTTTACAAAGTTCTTATTCCTTTTCAACATTTTTTCTGAAGTTTTATTGTGCATATATTTAGGTATTTTATTTTATTTTATATATTTCCAGGTTGCAAAGCTCCTAAATTATATTTACTTACATATGTTTAATTTTTTAATCATTTTAAGAAAAAATTTAACTAGCATTTAATAGAAAGTCATATCCCCCTACACACACACAGTTCACTGACTCTTTGCTTACTATTGTGTTTTTTCTGTTGGTTTTATTGTATAGTTCCTCAAATTACAGCTTTTTTCACTAATCATGTCTCTGAAAGTTTTCAGGTAAATTTTCTCTTCTTTGTCTAGCATACTATTAACTAAACTCAATGTAATTTTCACTTCCTACTCTACAGTGTAAACCTCTAAACTTCTAATCTGTGTCTTCTTGAATTCTGTAATTCTATACACCATTTTAATCATATGCATTGTATTATTATGAATAGTTGACATTCTTGCCTATTAACATTTGTGACTCCGTTTTTAATTTGCTTTTCCTCCCCCTTTGATAGTAATAGATTTTGAACTCCGAGTCTTGTGTTTCTGGGTCAATTTTGATTAGATGAGGTGTCAACTCTAAGAATCCTTTTACCATGCTTATTTTAATACCTTGATTGCTTTGTTACATTCAAGATACTGTGAATTTTCTCCTTTGCAGTAAATACTGTTTTTTTTTTTTTTAACATACTCTTGAATTTTTGTTCTGGGACACATTTGGTTACTTGCAAACAGTCATATTCCATATGCTCTTCCTCCTATTTTTGTTGTGGGACCAAAGAAGTGTTATCACAGGATAACATATTATTAATGAGCAAAGACTATTCTCTGTACATTCTCCTATTATCTATTAGTTATTAGAATTTCCATTCTGGTGTGGAAAAACATGTTATTTTCTCTATTGCTTTTTGATGATTTTTTTCATAGATGATTTCCCAACAGGCATTTTGTGCCCTGAATATGTTCTGGGATCCTTCATTCATTTTAAGAACTTCTCTTTGCATCTCTTTCTCATCTGTTGTTCTATGATATATGAAATCCAGGATTTTTGCTTTAAATTTGAGCTTCACATTTTCAAATGTCATAGCTCCCCTTCTATGTGCATTTTCTCAAAGAATGAATCTAGGCCAATATTAAACTTGTATTCATTTGACTTCTGTCTTTTAGATAATATTGTGCTTTATTTTCTAATAACAGTTTTTCTGAAATCCATTTTTTTCCTATAAGTAAAATAGTGTTTTCATTGTTTTAGGCAAAAAAAGGTTTCTGCTATGATACTTTGATCAACAGTGCCTTTATTTTATAGTGCTTTGCTTTACAGGGAAAGAGGTTGCTTTCCCCCCTTCCTGTATAACTGGGAAGTAATGTGGATATTTAACCAGTTATAGAAACATAATTTGATTGTACCATAGAGAAAATTTCAAAATTCATTGGAATTAAATTTTATTTCTCATCTGGCAATTTATCTCAAGCAAATAATTGTCATTTAAGGGTTTTGCTATTGTTTTTTGTTTTTTGTTTTGTTTTTGGATGTGAGGTTTGAACTCAAGGCCTGGCCTTGTCCTGGTCTCTTTTGCTCAAAGCTAGTGGCTGCCACTTTGAACCACAGCTCCATTTCAGGTATGTTTTTAATTGGAGATAATTATCTTACTGACTTTCTTGCCATGGCTGGATTTGAACTGCAGTTACCAATTCTCAACCTGTCAAATAGCTAGGATTATAGGCATAAGCCACCAGTGCCCTGCAGGATTTTTTTTTTTTTTGCTTTGCTTTTTGCTTTTCTTTTTCTTTTGCCTTGAGGCTTGAACTCAGGCCTGGGCACTGTCCTTGATCTTTTGTTCTCAAGATTAATCCTGTACCTCATGATCCACAGCTCCACTTTTGGCTTTTTGGTGACTGGTTGAGAGGAAGAGTCTTACAGACTTTCCTTCTCAGGCTGGCTTCAAATTGCAATCCTCAGATCTCACGTCTCCTAGGTAGCTAGTGTGATCCTGGTGCCAGTCCTTCATTTAAGATTTTTAAAGGGAATAGTAAAGCAACATTTCTAGAAATTCTCAAATATTCCAGATATTTCTTTTTACCTAGGTGAGCTATATTTCTAAGAGGTTATTCATAATGTGGAAAAAAAGAATTGATTGAAAATATACAGTTTGTATATTTAACAGCAATACAATATTCTCCCCAAATGAACTTAATTTCTTCAAATGATGGAATGATGATTTTGGAAATTAACTGTGTTTGGAAACTAAATGTGATGTTGAACTAATATTGTATTGCCCCAATTCATGTTTCTATTTACTAGGCCCAAAATTTCCTGACTCAGCTTAAATAATATTTTAGTAAACTACTTATTTACTTTGATTGACATTCAAGGTGATAATTTAGCTCTCACCAAACACCTTTGTGGTACAAAATATTCTAATTGCCATTCTCAAGCACCAGATTTTTAAGGACTTCTACCAGCCTCCTAAGTATATATTTATATAATGTCATTGAAATCAAGATTATTCAACATAAGCAACTTGCTCCATCCTCCTGGTCAACCAGAAAACAACAACCACAGAGTTATTCAAGGATCTTTCTTTTTCCTACAATAAGGCTATTCTTAATACCTTAAGTGAAAACAAAAACAAACCTGTGGCACATAGGCACTGTTCTTTCTCTCTAAGCTTCTAGAGTCTCTCATTTATGTTATTAAGTAGACACAGTGTCATCTCAATATAACTGAGTGCAGATTATAGTGCATTTAGTGTTGAGTCATTCAACCAAGAGAACTGTTACAACACTTCTGTGAGTTGCTTAAGATTTTACATTGAATCTAAATTTTTCTTAGATGACACAAATTGGTACATGTAGCTTATGAAAGTAGCTCTTCCCCTGTGATTAGACTAATACTGCTTCTCTGCATTTGCACCTGAATGGTATAAATAAATATCTTAAATGTAAATAATTAGGATCATGCAAAATTTTAGTGAAATATACCATAGCCTTAAAAAAATGAACATTGACAAAAAAGAAACCGATGCTCACACTATGGAGACTGTGAATTGTATTGAGGATGGCTAAAGTAACAATGAAGGAAGAGGATCAGATATTGATGTGTCATAAAAGAGAAGCAAGAAGAGGTAAAGAAAGAGAGAGAGAGAATTATTAAAAATAAGAACAGTTACTTGCTGGTGGCTGATGCATGCATCCTAGCTACTCAGGAGGCTGAGTTCTGAGGAGCAGTGTTCAAAGCCAGCTCTGGCAGGAAAGTCCATGAGACTTATTTCCAATAAACTACTCAGAAAAAGCCAGAAGTGTTGGCTCTGTGGCCCAAGTGGTAGGGCACTAATCTTGAGGAAAAAAATCTCAGGAACAGTGCCCAAGCTCTTAGTTCAAGTCGCAGGAAAAGCACCAGAAAAAGTCTGGGCCGGCTGAATAGACACATGAATTGGAGCCAAAAAATTCATCTGGTATTTCCAGATAAAAGCTGAGGAATGGTAGAGCACTCGCCTTGACCTGAAAAGCTCAAGGACAGTGCCCAGGCCCAGAGTTCAAACCCCATGACTGACCAAAACAAACAAAAAATAAGCTGAATAAGTTTATTATTTCTTTCCAGGAAATGAATGCACATTGGACAGAAATTGTAAACAATGTGAAAAAATTCATGTTTCTAATAAAAGTTCATACAACACAGAAGTCTACAATTTTTATCTACAATTTAAGTATTTGGTTTTTGTATGATTTAATAGACTTTTGGACAGAATGTATAGATTCATATTATTTGAAATTCATTATTTAAAGATGTAATTTGGAGCATGCATAACAGTACATGGAACAGAGCTCCACAGGGAGAGCTATTGTATGCTACTAATGTGGTATAAATTCAGATCACATTGTTATTTTGGATATTAAGTATAGTCTTTATGGCACATACAAACAAAATACAGACTACACATAAGGAAATGATACAAGAATCAATATTTTCTGCAAAAATAATCCAACAAAACACAAAAAACAATAATGGAGGATATGAAGAAAATAAGATATAACAAACTATAAGAAACAAATTGTTTTAAAAAAGAAACAAATGTTAAATGATAATACTAAGTCTCTCCTGACACTGAAAGACTGGACAAAAAAAATCCAACACTATCTCATCACTAAAATCTCTCAGAAACATAAGCAAAGAGAAGAAATTCTTTAATATTATAAAGTGGATTTACATGATAATTATTTTGATAAAACATTCACAACATTTTTTTGCCAGTACTTGGACTTGAACTCAGGTCCTGCACACTGTCATTAAGATTTTTCTATCAAAGTTATCCCTCTACTACTTTAGGCACAGCCCTGGCTAGCTTTGCACCATTATCCTCAGATCTTAATAGGATTACAGGCAGGAGTCACCAGAGTTTATGTTCAATGGTTAAAATCAACTTTTCACAAAGATCAGAAAGAAGACAGAGATGCTTAATTTACCTATTGACATTTCACATAATATTGGAGATTTTAGACAGAGCTATTAAATAAGAGAAACACATACAAATAGGAGATTCAAATAAGAAAGGAATAGGTTAAACATGATCACAGATTATTTGCTTCTATATATAGAATACCCTAAAAGTACATAATAAGATAAATATAGCCAACAGTAGAGTTGTACACAAAAATCATTTGTTTTATACACCATAAACAATCTGAAATGTATAAAAATAAAAAAATTCTATTTAAAAAAGCTCCTTAAAGAATTTAGTTGTTAGACGTATACATAATAATAGAAGCCATGATACATACTAGAACATTTGTTGTGAGTAATTAAGGAATGTACAACATGTGAAAGATATTTCAGATTTAAGGAAGGAAACTTTAATACTGTTATAATGTCAATTACAACTAATGCAGTAAACAGATTTTGTATTATGTCAAAATTTCTTCACACTTTATTTGCCAAATTGGACACGCTAATCCATAAATATGCATGGAATTGCAAAGGAAACTGATGAGTCCAAAACCTGAGTGGTTTTTTTTTTAGAGTAGTGACTTGAGGAAGAATATGAAAAGAATGAAAGAAGGAATTACATTGACCAAGAAGCATTGACCAAGAAGGATTGAACTCATAATCTGACCTGTAATCCTTTTGTAAAACTACTTATAATAACAGTAGAAAAGAAAAATAAATAAAAATTATGGACTAAGCCAGGCACTGGTGGCTCACGCCTGTAATCCTAGCTACTCAGGAGGCTGAGATCTGAGGATTGCGGTTCAAAGCCAGCTCGGGCAGGAAAGTTCGTGAGACTCTTATCTCCAATAAACTGCTAGAAAACTGGAAGTGGTGCTGTGACTCAAGCGGTAGAGCGCTCGCCTTGAGCTGAAAAGCACAAGGACAGCACCCAAGCCCAGGGTTCAAGCCCCATGACCGACAAAAAACAAAAATTATGGATTAAATTAGTGAGGTGATAGTTGCCCATTTTAAAAATTATTACAAATATATATTTGTATATATATTTGTATACAAATTTGTATATGTATTTGTATACAAATATATATTTGTATATAATATATATGGATTACAGCAGAAAGTCAGATATAAACGAACAAGTAAGTGTCAGTTGAATTTTAATAGGAAAAAACATAATCATTCATTGGGAAAGTTTAGTATTTTCAAAAAACTGTGTCAGGGAAACAGGCAGCAAAACAAATCTGGACCTTGCTTATCATATTTGTGATCTATTTGTCCATTGAGGGGCATCTGGGCTGGTTCCATATTTTGCCTATGGAAAATAATTCTGCAATGAACATAGTTGTATTGGTTGCTTTATTGTGGTCTGTTTTGTGTTCTATTGGATAAATGCCCAGGAGTGGAATTGCTGGGTCATAGGGTAGCTGGATGTTTAGTTTTTTGAGGACTCTCCATACTGCTTCCCAAAAAGGAACTCTTACACTGTTGGTGGGAATATAAGTTTGTTCAACTACTTTGGAAAGAAAGGGAAGATGTATAAAGATAGGAAGTCTAAGTAAGAGCATTGAGGAACACTTAATGGTTAATTTGTAAGGTCCTTTGGAGGTTGAGCATAAATGGTCGTGCTTTACATCATGGCAAATATATTTATATGCCACTCGAATTGTACATATACAAATGGTCAAAATGATAATCATTGCATATACTTAATCACACAAAAGAACAAAGGTAATACATATCTTTATTTTTATTGTCTTGTACAAAGGAGTTGCCATTTAACAAAGCAGTTAATGAATACAATGCATCTTGATCAATGTCAACATTTTTACCCATCCCTCCCAACCTACCTCTTTTTTTTTAAAAAAAAATTGGTAGGATATACATTGAATTTTTGACTTCATAAAGTGAGATTACTATGTATATAGATTACTATTCACATTTTTATTTCCTTGTGCTAGTGTTATTAGGTCTACAATAAAAACTTATTTGGGCCCCAGGATGCAGACTAATGCATGAAATGCCCTGTGCTGTGTAAATTAAAGTTCCTGAAGGCTCTATTGGGAAATAATCTGCTTTCAAATGATGTATGGCTGATGTCTGGGTTTGCTCCTTGAAGGATATTAGAATTGGCTCTGAACCTGACTGACCAGTGTCCCATAGTTATTTCTTTGACTATAAACTTACTCCACATATGTACATATTAGATTTTCATCACTATACAAAACAATTAACAAGAAAAGCTGTAAAACAGGAAGGATCTATCATGACTGAACGTGACAGAGATGTCAGATCATCTGATTATCTGAAAGAAAAGGGAAGACATGGAGAAGGAGAGGAAACACTGACAGTGGACTTTCTCTCTATCCCCCTTTTATGCCATCTGCATACCAGCCTATGGAATGATATTGCCCATTTTGGGAAAAGTTTTCTTCCTTTAATCTTTGTTTGGAATATCCTCACACACCCCAGAACTGTGCTTTCCTACTCTCATTGCTTCTTCATCTTCTCTTTTTAAATTTTATTTTATTGTAAAGATGCTGTACAGAGGGGTTACAGTTGCATGAGTAAGGTAATGAGTACATTTTTTGTCAAACATTGCTACCCCTCCTTTGTTTTTCTCCTACTATCTCTTCCCTCCCACACTTCCCTCACTCTTCTCTCCACCTCCCGGAAGTTGTAAAGTTCATTTCCAACATACTGTCTTGTGAGTATGCTCACAATGGGTCATCCTGTGTCCTTTTTTCAGCATTGTGTTAATTCTCATCCCCCTCCCAGATTAGATTAATGTATATTCAAGACGCAGGGTACCAAAATCAAATACAGTGACAATCAAGTTGAATACAATCCAATCAAGTTTAAAACCATGACTAACCATCACCACACAGCAGAATGTTACATCAACACCATAAATCAAGGAGACTAAATTAGAAACATAAAGCTTACAAACTTTTAGAACCCAGTCTCAGAGTGGGGGGGGCATTCATGTCATTTGTCATATTTTTGGTTAAAATCAAGTCACTAAATTCTGCCAACAGAGAGAGGAAAAGATTCAAATAAAGTTGGCAATAGAAAGAGCTATGGGTCAGAGGTGCTAATAGGTAAGAGCTAGCTATTAGGGATGGGGAATTGCAAGGAGAATTGAAATGCAGTGAATCACAGGATCTCAGAACATATATTGACATTATGCTCCATGAATTGCAGATAACATCCTGTAGACTGGACCTAGGAACAGGAATATTGCACAATCTCACAAAGGCTAATGCTATTGTATTTTCACCCTAGAAATCCCATATTTAAACTACTGACATTTTGAACAGGCGTTTGTTAAACTGTTTTGCTGCCGTACATTAACTACAAACAGGATCTTGTAGCTGCTCTGAGCTATTCTCTCCAGTCATTTTGCAATAACCTTAGGTTCTAGGAAAGGCAGAACTGACTTATAGCATCTGTATGACAAGAAACTATAACTACTCCTAAGAATCAGCAGTGGCTTCAGGACAGATCACCCCCAGAGGGTAGTTACCTATAATATCAGGCTGCCCCCTAATCTGAAAGAATCATTTTCTGTGAATTACATTGTTCCACTCAAGTGGTGATATTGATAATAATCTTTCCATAATCCTAGGAATCACAAACACTTGCAACAGACACTCTTAAACAATGCATACCTTCGCCTCTGTCCCTGAATATTTCCTTCTCTAAACCTACAGTTTATATCTATGCTCGGAAGATGTCTGCAAATGAGCAACAGTGCCATCATCCCTGTGGCATCATACCATGTGATAATCTCCTTTGTCTGCTCTATTTCTTTCCTAATAAATTCTCCCATCGCTTCTACAACAAGGTCATTTTTTTCAAAATTCTTCTTTCTCTGGACACTAGGTTATTGGCTTTCAGACAATGGTTGCTACCCTTCAAGTTCACCTACCACAAAAATATTGTATGGCCTAGTGCTGAAACATTTGGAACTAATTCCACAAAATTATATCACCACTTACCAAACAAAATGTTTCAAAATATTTGGAAAATACTGTGAAGGCTTTGGATAATTGTCTTGAACATTTCTTATGATTCTGGATTTTTTTCTGACACTGCTAAACAATGCCAGAAAGATAAATATGCTAACTCTGATACTTCCATGATTTGTTTTTGAAATATGGGAGCATTTTGCATGTCAGCTTGGATAAATGACATGTTTTGAAAGATGTTCAAACTCTCTGGCCTTCTGAGAATCTGATTGCTTTATTATTGAACATCAATACCTTTCTTCCAACAATTTGACATGCCATTAATTGTGACTGTAAATCTCTGCCCAGTCCTTGTAGTATTGTAATTGATGTCCCATGACTTCTAGCTAGTGCCTAAATTGTTTATCAATATAGTTAATTCTGTCTTTGAAGAATATATAAATAAATGTAGCTATTTGCAAATATACGTATAGATAACTGATGCATATGAGTCCCAAAGAGAGTGATTATTCTTAAGAAAAATGGAAACTCTTGAACTCTGTTTTGGTTTTTAATGAAACGCAACACTTCTTTGCTCCCTTGCCTTTTGGTGCTAAGTAGTGGAATGACTTGCTCAGATTCTCATAAAGATAAAAATAAACATGTGTTAGCTGTCTATCAAGAACTTGAGCGTATTTAGGAGCAAATTCATGGGTAAGCCCTGATTTTAAATGAGAAAGTCCAGATCCCATTTAAAATGAAATCAAGACAATTCAGTATCATAGAAGTCCCCTACATCCTACTGTGAGGCTGGCATGCAGATTAGAGGTCTTCATAAGTTGATGAAGCAACCCAAAGTGGCAAATGTTTCGATGACGTCTACATTGAAGCAACGATTTTTTTATTCATGTAAAATGAAAATGGTTTCCAGATAATTACTCAATGAATTTAACATTTAGCTTCCTCTTAATATTCCTTCTCTCTTCATAATTAGCTCTTCCATTTTTTCCTTCTAATATAGTTTCTTTAAAATCTATTAAGTGAAGTAAGCCATGCCCAAAGAAACATAGGTCCCATGGTTTTCCTTATTTGCAATGACTAGTATATGTCTGAGACAAGTAGAAACGGTCAGATAAGTTGATGTTAGGCGAAATGAGCCCCAAGATAAGGACTCAAATGTTTTTTTTTTCTTGCTATTGTTTCTAACATATTTATAAGATGATTTCTTTGTTGTTTTGTATGTCCCTCCCCCACAGTAGAACCCATGTTTTCACTGTATTTGATATTGGTACAATTTGTGGAGGAGAAGGGAAAAAAACCAATTGTTTAAATAGGGATACAGGTGGACCCATTACAACAATGAGATGGACAAGACGTTATGTCGAAAAGCAAACTTTACAACTTTGGTGGGAGGGAGGATGGGCAGGGATGGTAAGGGGAAACAAAGGAGGAGGCAACAATGCTTGATAAGAAATGTACTCATTACCTTGCTCATGTAATTGTAACCTCTCTGTACAGTATTTTCACAATAAAAAAAATCTATTTTCAGCTGGGCTCTGATGGCTCATGCCTAAAATCCTAGATCTAAGAAAGTTGAGATTGAAGGAACATAGTTCAAAACCAGCCTGGACAGATAAATCTATGAGTTGCACCTCTCCTGGAGCAGCTGTGGCTATAGGGATAGAACAGTAGCTTTGAGTGGAAAAGCTAAGGAACAAAACCCAGGTCTCGAGTTCAAGCTCCAGTACCAACACACACACACACACGTGTGCGCTCACACACACACACACACACACACACAAATCTATCATGATTGTGATCATTAATAGAATTCTCTGAAGGACATAATGGAATTTTTTCAGTTTTACATCTATTCTGGTCATGTAGAAACATCCACGGGCTTTTTTAGTCTTTCCTAACTTATAGCTGTTATAGGATGGTTCAACTTTTTAAATGAAAATTAAGCAACACTCAGTTTGTCCACTTCCACTGCATATCAAAATGGTCATTTAGATGAAATAATAATGTTCTATGATTAATGGTAGCCCAATTGATTCAGTGGCTGTGTTTAATAATCTTTGGGATTTTGCCTTCTTGCTAGTTCACTTGCAGTGGTCTAATGTTTCTTTATGGAAAGGCCAGGAACACATTTTATAATTAATTAGGCAGAGATCTCAGAGTCCTGTTTGAAATTACCTAATCTTACATTTCTTTAAGAACTTTTGGGTCTACAAAATACTTTAGTGTTCTTAAACTAGTTCTTTGATGCTGAAAACTTGGAACAAGATATATAGGGTCATGTGTGCCCTTCAATTCACAGCTCTGCCAAGTGTTCTCTGAAAACATTCCTCTACCATAAAATGGTACATATGAATACCTACTGCAGAGATTTCTTGTGAGAATTTCACAAGTTAAGAAATATGTATTTCAAAGAAAGGACACTAACTAATTCCTAAAATGCACATGACTTCTCTAGGAATGAGTATGATTGAGAGAATCTCTGGTTATTTTGTTAAGGTTCAGAATTACTCAATGGATTAAAGATTTTTCCATCCAGATTTCCCTTTCTTCTCTCACTGGTTTCAGATTTCTATAGAGGCATAAGGATTCTTTTGTCTTTTCCAAACAGGGGCTCTCAGCTTTTGTCTTCTCAAGCTTTTACCACTTACATACTGTTATTAATTATATCTATATATATAGAAAGAATTATATCATTCATATATAATATATAGAAGTATAGTATATTATAACAAATACAGTGATATTCATATATTATATAATATAAATATAGTTATAGAGATATAGTGTATAATAACATAGTGATATTTATATAATATATATCAATATATATGAAAGATACTGTAATATTCCTCAGTGTTTACCTGAAAATTCTCTTGATCTTTTTATCTACACTTCAATTTAAATTATGTTTAAGTTGAGTGTGAACATTAGCAGATTAAGTACTAAGTTCATCTAAAACAAACTACTAAGATTTTTAGAACTCCACTTTAATTGTCTCATTACTCCTGTGTTCAAAGCAATACATTTGGATATTCAATTGACACCGTGCTATTAAAAATATATTAAATTGTCAACTGACACATGTCTGTAACCCCAGCTCTTGCAATGTTGAGGTACATGAGTCCTCAATTCAAGTCTGACATAGTGATACTGTCTTAGCATAAAGGGAAATCAAAGTCCTATCAAAGCCAATAGATCTGGAGACCTCTACAATTCTATATTTTCTTTATAGGAATATCAAAATAGTACCTGAAATCTTTTACCTAATCTTGAGAACAGGATGGAGTATACTTCAAAATCTTCAACATTTTTACAAGTTCAAAAATAGAACAAAGGGGATTTTGTACTTTATACGCTGTTAGGTTAGCCATTGTAACTTGTGCCTAAACAGTATACCAAGCAAGATTTCAACCTTGATCCTCTACCCAAGTCTTGTTCTTTGTCCTGGGAAGTCCTAAGAAACAAGCTTCTGCTCTGTTTATTTCCAGTTCCCTCTAGCCCCACAAGTTCCTTACCATATTTTAGGTAAATAAGAATTGTTTTGGTTACAGTTACATGAGTAAGGCAGTGAGTGAATGACTTGTAGATCATTATTATCCCTTTCCTGTTGTTGTCCCACTATCCCTTCCCTCCCCCACCTCCCCAACTCCTCCTTATCCCTTCACCCCCGCCCCCACCAAGCCCGGGGTTGTAAAGCTGTGGGTATCATTGTTGCAATGGGTCATCCTGTGATCTTGTTTCACCGTTTTGTGATTCCCCTTCCCCTCCCCAGATTAGACAAATGTATATACAAGATTCAGGGTACCCAACTCAAATACAGTGACAACAGGGGATATACCATAAGGAGAAGAAAATATAAAGGAAACAAAAAAAATCAGATAGTACATTTAAAACAACAACAACAACGAAGACTGACCGCTTGTGTCCATATCTTGGGGTTCACTTAGCATTATCTTATATGGTCTCTGAACAGCATCTTTACAATAAAATAAAAAATAAAATAAAAGTAAAAACAATCTATACTCTTTTTAAAATTAAATGGGGAGTATATATACACAATGAAATTCTATGCCTCTATCAGAAAGAATGACATTGCCCCATTTGTTAGGAAATGGAAAGGCTTGGAAAAAATTATGTTAAGTGAATTAAGCCAGGCACAAAGAAACATAGGTCCCATGGTTTCCCTTATTTGCAATATCTAGTATATGTCTGAGTCAAGCAGAAAAGGTCAGATAAGGTGATGTTAGGTGAAATGAACCCCACGGTAAGTATTCAAATGTTTTTGCTTTCATGCCATTGTTTCTAACATATTTATAAGAAGATTTCTTTGTTGCTTTGTATGTCTCTCCCCCACAGTATAACCCATGCTTTCATTGTATGTGATGTTGGTATAATTTGTGGAGGGGAAGGGGAAAAACAAATCATTTAAATAGGGATACAGGTGGACCGGTTGCAACAATGAGATGTACAAGTCGTTTTGTCGAAAACGAACTTCACAACTTTGGCCAGGGGGAGGGGAGTGGGAAGTGGGAAGAAGGGATGGGAGAGAAATGAGAAGGGATAGGAAGGGGAAACAAAGGAGGAGGCTGCAATGCTTGATAAGAAATGTACTCATTATCTTGCCCATGTAATTGTAACCCCTCTGTATTTTCAAAATTAAAAATAAATATATATATATATATAATATAAATTTAATGGGGAAATAACCACTTTTGGTTTTTCTGGAGGTTAAATAAGATGTCATGTTCAATGTATTTAAAAAATTCTATATATCTGATAAATGCTTGTAAATGTTAAATGTTAAATGTTGAATAGAGACCCAGAAACACAACAAATCAAAGAAAGGTTGGACAAATGGGATTGCATAAAGTTGCAGAGCTTCTGCAGGGCAAATGACATAGCTAG
>NW_012267219.1:4713841-4730432 GCF_000151885.1 Dipodomys ordii
AGGCTGCAATGCTTGGTAAGAAATGTATGCATTATCCTGCCCATGCAATTGTAACCCCTCTGTACAGTATGTTCACAAATAAAATAAAATTAAATTAAAAAAATAAATAACATTAAATGGGGAAATAACCACTTTTGGTTTTTCTGGAGGTTAAATAAGATGTCATGTTCAATGTATTTAAAAATTGTATATATCTGATAAATGCTTATAATTGTTAAATGTTACTGCAATTTTTATTAATATTGTTCACTATTATTTATATATCCACATATTTATACATTGCTTGGCTGATAGAATTAAATACAAAATTATAATTTAAAAAAGAATTGTTTTGGCAGAAATGTCCCGAACCTCTATCATGACAATGCATGTTCTGTTCTAATATTCGGATAGTAAAATACTTTGAGCAAAGTCTTCAGAAATTTTTAACTTTGATTTTTCTAGTTGTTCATTGACCTCTCTTCTCCTTTACTTAATGGAACATGAGAAGCTTACCCAAATATCGAGCAATAATTTCTGGGCTTCCTCTAAATACAAGCTCTGGGGACAAAGACAACTGAATCATTAAGGTGGGGTAAAGGCAGAGACATATTTTATTGTAGGCCACATTAAAAATCAGTTTTTTCTGCCCATTATAATACATTTCAATGATCTGCCTGGCTCTGCTATTAGCAGTTGCAGTGCTACATTATGCATGACATTTGACTATTCATAGAAAGGAAAAATGTAGTGTATTCCATTAGTGGTTTCCTATCAGTGTAAGTCTACAAATTACTGGAGATATTTAAGCTGATGTTTTGCTAGTTTGCATATTTATGATGCCCCTGATATATTCATGATTAATATGCATGTCATATGAGACACTGAAGATCAATATGATTTTGATCAATTTTAATTTCTGTGTGAGTAAAGCCTTTAGGCAAAGATCATTTACATAGGGGCTTCCTATGCCTGATCAAGAAGGATCCTTACAGTCACTGGTATACCAAAATGTAAAAAGAAAATCCAATGATGTTAAAGTATATCAAGTTATTTCTTTTTTTTATAAATTTTATTTTATTGTAAATATTTCTTAGTTGTTGTTTTTAATATATATTTTTATTGTAAAGATACTGTACAGAGGGGTTACAGTTACATGAATAAGGTAATGAGTACATTTCCTATGGAGCATTGTTATCTCTTCCTTTGTTTTTTCCCTACCATCTTTTCCCTCCACACTCCTCATTTTCAACGTAGTGTCTTGTACATCTCATTGTTACAGTGAGTCAACCTACATCCTTATTTCAGCATTTGTTTTTTCCCTTCCTCTCCCCAAATTAGAAAAATGTATAAATAAGATGCAGGGTACTGTGGTATAACCCTATTGTTGTTTTTAATGTACTATGTAATCTTTTTGTTTCTTTTGTGTGTTCTTCCTGATATATAATATATCCCCTGTTGTCACTGTACTTAATTTTGGTGCTCTGCATCTTGTATATATTTATGTAATTTGTAGAAGGAAAGGGGAATATCAAGTTATTTCTGAAATCAGGAAATAGTGTCATTCTCTAGTGGCTGTAACTATTAGCCCAGAACTATTTATAAGCAGTGAATAAGAAGACCAGCGCACAATTGTATCCAAATGCAGAATCTGGTTTTCACAGATCTTTCTTAGGAAAACTTTATAAATTCAAAAGAGCTCCCTAAATACTGAGATGTTGTGTCTGAATACAAACATTTTTCTCTTACATGACTTAAAAAAAAAGTCAGTTGTGGGGCCTGAGCTCTGGGACTGGGCACTGTGCCTCAAGTCTTCAGCTCAAGGCTACCACTTCTGACTTTTTCTGCTTATGTGGTGCTGAGGAATTGAACCCAGGGCCTCATGCATGCAAGGCGAGCACTCTACCACCGAGCCACCTTCCCAGCCCCTATTACATGATTTTTTAAAGATATCTGTATAATTGGTCCCTTAAAAAAGCTCAAATATCTAGGATGGATTTTAAAAAGGAGTGCATCCCTTGTTGTCAATGTGTCATCTATCACAAATTAGATTAGGGATAGCTTAGTTCTGTAATGCCACAAATATATAAAATTTAATAATGAATATAATTGCCATAGATTCCATTTCAAGCTTTGACAACAGGAACAAAATAGTGTCACAAATTACACTTTGAAAAGGAAGAAGTGAAGATGAAAAAAATACCAAAAACTTATCTTTAAAGGCTGGAGAAACAGTACTTTAGAGGCTAACATGACCAATCAAATGGATTATGGTGGCACAACCTTTCATAGGAATTTTTCTCTTAGGACTCTCAAAGCAACAATTTTCTGGAATCCAGAACCTGAAAATCCAGAACTTCAAACAAAGTCAACTATTATTTCAGAATGCATTTTTTGGTAATTAAACATGTATTTTGCCACTTAGCAGAGGAAATGAGAGGATGAATATCTGATGTATAAAATATATTTAGGTTGGGCGCCGGTGGCTCACGCATCTAATGCTAGCTACTCAGGAGGTTGAGATCTGAGAATCACGGTTCAAAGCCAGCCAAGGCAGGAAAGTCTGTGAAACTCTTATGTCCAAAAAAGCCACTAGAAAACTGGAAGTGGTGCTATAGCTCAGGTGGTAGAGCATTAGCCTTGAGCTGAAGAGCTGAAGGACAGCACACAAGCCCAGAGTTCAAGCCCCACAACTGATTAAAAAACAACAAGAACAACAAAACCCCAAATCCCAAGTATTTACTGGTACTTAGCACTAAGTCATGGTTTAAAAATATAAAGCCCAAACATGCTATAACAAAAACCCTGTAGACAAACATACCAAAAATCTTTCTTCATCTCCTCTAGTTGTTGGTTAAAACAAATTCTCAAATAAGCAAACAAATTAACAAGCAAATAACATAATTATGATAGTGGAAAAATAAAACTTTGTTGACATAAGCCATTTTAGTTTACATTTAAAAAATCCCGAAAAATAAGCATGTAAATAAGAAGTATGTAATAAATTTAACAAGCTTACGGGACACAATGTCTTCATACAAAAATAATTGTATCTCTCCATATTAGCAAACAAACTATGACAATGAAATAAAAATAAATTTGAAATAGTATTGAAATTATGAGATACATTTAGAATTGAGTAATGAAAATGTTTAAACTTCTTTCCAAAATACTGTACTAAATTTCTGAGAATCATTAGTCTAAATAAATTGAGGGTTATAGCATTTGCATGGATTGAAACAACATTGTAAAAAGAAAAAGGCAATTCTCATAAAATTGATCTTTAAAATCCAGGATGATTTAATGGTGATTTTCCTTTTTTGGCTTAAGAGAATTGATAAGATGGCTCTACATTTCATATGAAAATACAAATCACTAGGAATGAAGAAGATCCTGTTGAGAGGAAGCAGAGAGGTGAAGGTTGTGTATGATCTGTTATAGATCTTCTTCTAATATTGTCATATCTTAGATGACTATAGGTATATGGATATATTTATGTGTCTTCTAATTTATTCCATTGATGTTTAGGTTTTTTTAAGAACATGTCCTACTCTGTTGTCTAAGTTGGCTTCAAATTCTTAGACTTAAGTGACCCTACTTCCTCACCTTTCTAAATAGCTACAAGCGTACACTACTATGCTCAGCTTGAAAGTTTTTTTTCTTTTCCTTTTTTTAAAGGAAGCAAATGAGCTGGGCACCAGTGGCTCAGGCCTGTAATCCTAGCTACTCAGGAGGCTGAGGTCTGAAGATCCTGGTTCAAAGCCAGCCCAGGCAGGAAACTCCATGAGACTCTAATAACTTACTGAAAAAATCCAGAAGTGCCATGTGGTTCAAGTGGTTGAGTGCTCACCTTGAGCAAAAGAAGCTCAGGGACAAGGCCAGGCCCAGAGTTCAAGCCCCAAGACCAGCAAAAAACAAAAAAGGAAGCAAACAAATATGCACATTTATGTACACACACATATACTATCATATGTTATGTATTTGATTTGCTGGTGCCCTCCATCTTGCATATACATTTTTCTAATTTGGGGAGGGGAAGGGAAATAACAAAAGGCTGAAACAAGGATACAGGTTGACCCATTGTAACAATGAGATATACAACAAGACACTATGCTGAAAACAAACCTTATAACCTGGGGGAGGAAGGAGGAGGAGGTGGGGAGGGAAGGGATAGTAGGAGGGGATAACAATGCTCAATAAGAAATAGACTCATTACTTTACTCATGTAACTGTAACCTTCTGTACAGTATCTTTACAATAAAAATATAAATAAACAAGCCAAAAATATATTCTACATAATTTTTTCAGTATTATTTCTTTTAAGTTTGATTATTACAATATGAGACAATGGTCAAACACACATGTGTGTGTATATATATATATATATATATATATATATATAAAATTTCTACTTTTATAACATATCTGCTTCATTATAGAATATGATATAAATATCTAGGCCTACTAAATTTAAGAATCAGTATGGATCTTCAGTTGTTCTATAGTTCATGCATTATTAATCATGATGAATTATAATCAGCACTGTTATTCTATTGTGGAAATCTTTTACTTAAACTTAAAATTTGAATCTGAGCAGATCTGATGTTCATTACTTACCGAGCATGAGGGGTGAGACCCAGTATCATGAGAGAAAATGACAGGGACTCATGTCACTGGGGAAGCCTTTTACTTTAATAAAATAGATCCCACAAGGCATCCAGCACATTTTCACATTGAATTCACACAATGGTCATGTTGATTTTGGTTTGTTCATGAACCATAGAAAGAAAACAAAACTGAACAAAAGACAAAGGGCTCTCTAATGTGAAGCAAAGACTAGCCTTACGTAGTCCACATAATGCAGAAGGATAAAAGCCTGAAGGAAAATGTACAGGAATTCCCAAGGACTCATTTTAGCTCGTAATTTTAATGCACTTCCCAATAGAACGATTTAATCAGAAATAATGAAAGTTAATGATCACTGGACAACACTTCATTTCTATTGAGCTTTGGGAAAGTTAACACACTGTTATATGGACTTGGCTGTTTGGGGCTTCTAAGCCACTGGTGAGCAGAATCAAATGTGAATCAGCCATGCTCATTAACTGTAGGTCCAGTGTCAAATATTAACACAATTATCATGATTTGGATATTCTTCAAACACATTCCCCAAAATGGTGGGGTGGGGGTGGGGGACAAGTCAACAATGAAGAAATTCTTCCTTTTTGTCAAAAAAAAATAGCAATTTGGACAAGGAAGGACCTTTGTAATGTCTGTATATCTATCTTTGTAGAATGATTTCATCTTGTTTATGTTTTTATTGTCTTTACATAGTTGTACAAAGGGGTCCCAGTTCAACATGTTAGATTAAAATACAATGAATCTTGATCAATGTCTCCCCTTCTATCCATTTACCCCATTTCTCTCCCTCCCCCCCCATCCCCTCAAGTTACCTGGCTCCATATAACTTATTTTTCAGTATTAAGTAATACTGTACTGATGATTATTTTAGTGTAGTTTCTTTTCATACTAAAAATAAAACTTATTATTTGTTCTTCACACATTTTTTACATTTCCTTTTTTGTAAAAATTGTTATTGTAAAGGTGATGCACAGTGTTACATTTACATAAACCAGGTAATGAATGCATTTCTTTCACAACAGTATCACCCCTTCCCTTGTTTTCTCCCAATATTTCCCTCCTGAAACTCCCTGAAACAATGAGATGTAAAAGACACTATGCTGAAAACGAACTTTACAACTTGTTGGGGGGGGAGTTGGGGAGGTGGGGAGAGAAGGGATGGTAGGGGAAAAACAAAGGAGGAGGTAACAATGCTGGTTAGGAAATATATTCATTACCTTACTCACGTAACTGTACAGTATTTTACAATGAAAAACAAATTCTTTTTCAGCTGTTGATATTTTCTCATATTTTTCTTGAAAAAAACTGTAAATAGTATTTTTTTAGTTTTTCTTTTACATAAGTTCACACAAAGAAAATGAGAGAAAGTAATGGTAGCGACCAACAAGAGGAATAATTAATTGCATGCATGTGCCAGTTCTGTTTTACATAAACATTGGAAAAAGCCAAACATGGCATTGAGAATCTTAAATTCTCAAGTGAAATGTCTTGGGATAGGACATGAAAGTCAAAGATTTCTTTCTGTCTATTTTTTCTTATAGAAACTCTACATCAAAGATGCTTTTCCTTCTATTTTGTCATAGAACTTTTACATCTATTGCCATTCCCAGCTGTGAAAGGCCTAATGACAATGAAAACTTGCAGACCAACACAAACTGAGTAAAGGAAGTGATGGGAGGGTTTACAGTATCCAAAAAACAATATATTCATTACTGGACTTATCAAATGGTAATCTCTCTGTACAACACCTTAATAAGAACAATACAATTATTTTAAAAATCAATTAACTAAATAATGTGAAGTTATATAATACATGGTGAAGAATAATATTTTAAACTGTGGGATGGGGAAAGATGTCACAAAATTTAAGATTAATATGAAGATCATGTTTCAAATAAGTGAATATATTCTATATAGATTTCAATTTCAACACATATGACAAAATTAAGAAAAAAAGTGTAGTTTGGCAATAAATGTTTTGATGAGTTAAATAAGCTTTTTAATATTGATAAGCAAAAATTTGTTCTCCTATTTCTGAAAGTTATATAAAGTTTACAAGCCCAGGGGCACAAAAAGCAGATATGAGTTCTCAGGGTAGACCTGTGGTAGTCCAGAGCAAAAATCATGAAAGCTACTTCTACAGGAATTTGTTTTACACAGATAATACATGAATAAATAATACCATAACTTCTCACCCTTTACATATTCTTAAGCTTTTCTCTTATTTTTTCAATGCTTTTTAAAAAAAGATGTCACATATGAATTGGGAAACTGTAGCATCTCTACCAAATCTCTTAGTTCATCTAGCTTCCCTTTCTGCAAAGTTAAAAAAATTAAATTAAGGGACTGGGAAGATGGCTCAGAGGTAGAGTGCTTGCCTTGCATGTATGAGACCTTGTGTTCGATTCCTCAGCACCACATAAGCAGAATAAGCCAGAAGTGGCACTGTGGTTCAAGTGGTAGAGTGCTAGCCTTTATTTAGCAGAAGAGCTGAGGGACAGTGCCCAGGACCAGAGTTCAGGCCCCACAACCGACAAAAATAATAATAATAATTAAATTAAATAACAAAGTAAATAATCTTCAGCTGATATTTTTTTCAACATTTCTTCCTGCAGACCTAAACAAACCTAGGCAAGATTAGTCAACCGGGGCCCAAGCTGGACAGAAAAAGGCTTGAATGTCAAGACAGGGGTCTCCAAAACCTAACTCTGTAAGAACCGGGAGTGGGGCTAGGCGCTGGTGGCTCAAGCCTGTAATCCTAGCTACTCAGGAGGCTGAGATCTGAGAATCACAGTTCACTGCCAGCCCGGGCCGGAAAGTCCATGAGATTCTTATTTCCAATTAACCACCAAAAAACCGGAAGTTATATTGTGGCTCAAATGGTAGAGCACTAGCCTTGAACTGAAGAGCTGAGGGACAGCACCCAAGCCCAGAGTTCAAGCCCCACAACCAACAAAAAAAAAGAAAGAAAAGAACTGAGAGTGGGGGAGAAGTCTATTAAGAGGAGGGGGGAAAAATGTGGTGAGGCTCATTTTTGTTCTGTATAATTTCTATAATTAGTTAAAAATAACAACTGGAATCAGAAGTTTATAGATTACAAAATTTTATCTTAAATGTTTCCCATTTTTTATAACCTAATGTAATCTTCTGTTCCGAACACCATATATTTTCCCTGAAATGTCTTCTTGACAGAGTACTTCAAATTAGTGGATTAATTTAGGAAAAGCCAAATAAGATGCATACACTACAATCATATGTTTAGAATCTAAATCATGAATATATAATTCCATTGTGTATATGCCTCCATCAGAAAGAATGGCATTGCCCCATTTGTTAGGAAATGGAAAGACTTGGAAAAAATTATAATAAGTGAAGTAAGCCAGGCCCAAAGAAACTAGGCCCCATGGTTTCCCTTATTTGCAATAACTAGTATATGTCTGAAACAAGCAGAAAGGTCAAACAAGTTGATGTTAGGTGAAATGAACCCCAAGATAAGGACTCAAATGGTTTTTCTTTCTTGCCATTGTTTCTAACATATTTATAAGATGATTTCTTTGTTGCTTTGTATGTCCTTCCCCCACAGTAAAACCCATGTTTTCACTGTATTTGATGTTGGTATAATTTGTTGAGGGGAAGGGAAATAACAAATTGTTTAAATAGGGATACAGGTGGACCCACTGCAAAAATGAGATGTACAAGACTTTATGTCAAAAAACGAACTTTACAACTTTGGCTGGGGGATGGGGAGAGATGGGAGGGCAGGGATGGTAAGGGGAAACAAAGGAGGAGGCAACAATGCTTGATAAGAAATGTACTCATTACCTTGCTCATGTAATTGTAACCCCTCTGGATGGCATTTTCACAATAAAAACTTATTAATAAAAAATCATGAACATAGTAGCCTGTGGTTAGGCACTTATGATTTTCTTATCAAAATTCAACATAAATTTTAAAACCTGTTTAGAATGCACCTAGTTTTTCCACTGTCACAAAATGTTCACACCAACTTAGGTTGTTTTGAAAGTCTTCTAATTGTTGTCTTCAGTTAGTCTCATGGTGCTTGATTCTGTGAGAACAATGGGCATTGAGTCTTGAAGATCATTTGAGTTTGTGCCAGAATGCAACTTACCCCAAAGAAAGGTTCAGATAATGCACTGACTCTTTTTTACACTTGTTCTCTCTCGTTAAATGCCTAATATTCCCAGAGGTAAATAGAAAAGCACTTTCTTGTCTATTTTCAGAAAGCAAACATTTTAGATCCCTAATCTTAGAGAAATGGAGCAGTGATTTAACCTTCAAACTAATAGCATAGACAATTGAAAATGTACTTGCAATGTGATGTTATCAAGGTATTAGGTTTCTTGTTCAGTAAGGTTTGGAGATTAATTGCATTATATACAAAGGCCAGTGAGGTACATAAAGTTTATAGTGAAAACTGTCTGGAAGAAGATTTTCTCATAGGAAAAAAAATAAAATGATACTGATCTTGATTAGGATCAATATTGATTTTAAAGCTATGTAAGTGGATGAATCACCCACACAATAAAAATAGATATTTACAGTTTTGGTTGTTGTTACTACTGTTGTTTTTGCTCTGACTTGTTTCTCTATACATCTATTTTGGACTAGGCTTGAAAAATTCCAAGGGAAATATTGAGCTTTCTGTATTTCAGAAGTTAAACTTTAATTACATAAGTTTTTGAGTCAAGAAACAATTTGACATTAAACTTTTATTTGGCTGGTAAGCTTCTACCTCAATATCTTCAGAAAATGCTCTTCATTCAGATGTGAGAATTTAAAAAAAGTGACTGGTATTTACATATATAAAATTAATCATATTTGTATGATATTTTAAAATTGCTCCAGAATCTGATTTTTAAAAATATCATTGATGAAAAGTTCAGCTACATTGACGTTTGTTTTCTTGAACACATACTTTGATGATATTTTGTGTCTGTTAGTAGATATCAATGGAGAACATGTTTTATGTCTAGATATCTAAAGCAGCAACTCAGTGCAGAGCGAGATTCTGGAGGACTTCCAAAGGAGGATAGGAATGAAATCTCAACAACTTTTTTGGTGGAATACAGAGATAAAAATTACTCAGGAGGGGCCCGTGTACATCATCATTAACAAATTCTGACCAGTCGTGAATTTGTAGCAAGGTTCACAAAATCTGTGTGGAATAATCTCAATGTTCTTTTTTTCTACAGATAATACAGAAGAAACCCATCTTTAAGCTACATGTTTTTGGATATTAAAGAGAGTAAAGAGCTGAGAGAGGTAAACTGGGATCAGGGAACATCTTTTTCAAGAGCTCTGGCCCCCTTCTCGTTACTCAATGTTTTTAGCATGATCAAACTCTGTGTAATGGATGCCCTTGACAGCAGCAATCCATTATAAGTTCGTTAAAAGCAGACATAAGTAAAACAACTGAAACCACATCCATTGTTAATAATTGATGTTTACTCATCATCGGCAACTATTGATTATAGGCTTAAAAGGTAGCTTCTTTTGTATTGATTTTGGGATCTTTGCCTTGCTATAAGGACAACTGAAAGCACCCTGAACTAATGGAAGTGTGTCATATCTCTTAAAAAATTCAACAGTCATTAAAGACACAAGGTACAGTGTGAGTCCCTGCTCTCTTGTGAAACACAGACGTGTTGTCCTTGAAGAGATGTCATGAAAGAATTCCCTGTATTTTTTTAACAATGAGGATGACTATCCCTGCTAATGTGATTATAACTCAGAGCGACTTTATTCTAAAGGCTTTAAGTCAGTGTATACTATTAAGTCAAACTTGAATTTTATCAATTGTTTAAAATATGTTCAGTTCATTTGTTTTGCTCAGAACACCAAATAATGCTCCATTCTGTGATGAAACAGTGACCTGTGACTCACTTAAGTGAAGAATAGACATGATACAAGAGGGCTTCCCTCTTTTATTTATTGAGAAGAAAAATTGTACCAAAAGAGAGAGATGAGCTACCAGGTAGAGCAAACTAAGCCCAGTAATACTTCTATAGAATATGAAACCATGACTGGGGGCATACTTGGTTAACTATAATTTTCCATGTCTAAAGTTGGGGTTGATCGTCATGAACTATAACCCCTGACTAACCACAGAGAATGTTGTTCCCTGCAAGTAAAGACAGATATAAATTATCTTCTAACAAGATGCAATACTAATTGAGAGCATACGTGTCAAAGCAAATCAAGATTTATGAAAATCACAAAATGTTAAAGGATAATCATCATTATTTTTAGTACAGGATGCTTTATTAAATTTTTCATTACCTTTAAATAATTGTACAAAGGGATTTTAATTCAACATGTCAATTTATGAGTACAGTCATTTTGAGGAAGTTGTAATGAGCCATCACAAATATGGGGAAAATGGTGATAAAATGTCAGTATGGTAATTAGTACTTTCTCAATACCAAAATATTGCAATATATATTTGGAAAGATATAGGGTGAAATATTTAAATCAAATCATTGCATTAATGAATTATTCTCTTGGGATCCTATATAAAATACTAAGAAAATATGTACTTTCCTATTATTCATAACTACATTTTTCTATTAGCATACAAAGTACATAACATCTTTCAAAAATATAAAAGCTGATGTTATGAATGATGTTTACTATGTTACCAAGAATATGGATCTATGTACACAGATGCATATTCTGGACCCACGTTTTTACATAGAGATATATATTTTATATGCAGTGATAGAGTTGCAGGGGGTGCTCCAGTAGCGCAATCGGTTAGTGCACGGTACTTATATAACAGTGATAGAGTTGCAATGTCCTTTTTCTAAGATCATCGTATGGTGTGACTAAATGAAATTTTTACAATCATCATTGTTTGCACTCTGGCTCTGATTGACCAAGACTTCGACTTCCAGAAAAATTCTTTGATAATGAAATTACTAACATATCTACTAGCTTAGAATTCAACAGAGGAGCTGGGAATAGGATAAGCCCTATACAAACCCTAAGTCAAGTTTCATTATTAAATGAATGCAGGGTAAACAAACTTGATACTGATAAAAATGAGCCACCATGGAACATCTTGGGAATATCTGCCCAGTTCTTTGTCTACACTATCCAGGTGTTGAAAGAAAAAAAATCCAGATGGTTAATGTAACTCTCATTTTAAAGCTGAGAATATTTAAATGACTTGATTTATTCCTCCAGGTAATACAAGTGATTTTTTTTTGTCATAAAGCTGATTTTGCTTTTAATGCTAAATGAAAAGAGTTTGAGGAGTACCTATGATTCTTTGATTACTGATGCTAGAATTCTGTTAATGAGACATGAGCCATTTCTCTTGTTATTCATCTATCGTTTTGAATATCAGAGATGATTGACTGTACACGGTAAGTATAATTATGTATAACATACTCCAATTGCAAAAAGACAATGTTATTATATTACTGTATACACCAGTTCAGGTGAAATGTTTTCAAAATATTTAAAGGAAACTTATTTCCCACTATAAATCTTTTCTCATATACTTCTTTATATAAGATCAATTCTCAAGCAGGAATCATTATGTACTTGCATGAACTATAATTATCATTTAAAATGACAAGCACAAACCAATATTTATGTTATTTCAATGTTCATAGAGTCTAAATTACATTAAAGGTATTCTATTATATTCTCAACAAGAAATATTAGGAACACTGTTATAATCTCCTATTTAATGACAAGAAGGATAATGTACATTATCAAATATCTATTAACACCCTGCTGAGACAAAGGCCATAGTCCAAAACTGTTGTAAAAGAATGCTTATTCCTGAATTTAACATAGATTTAGCACAAAGAAAATCAATTAATGTTTGTAGTTTATGCATGACAATTCTCTCATGACTATCCCTATTAACAGAAACTAATAGGGTGAGTTATGAGACAAATGAGCATTCTTGCCCACAGAACAGTACCAAAGCTTTATCTTGTCCATCTCCAAACATTATAAATGTTTGCCTAGGAACCTTATGCTGAATGTGTGAATAAATGGCAAATAAAGTATTGCCTATCAGTTTGCTTTAGAAGCCCTAAAAGTCTAAAATAACAGTTATCATTTAAGATCAGGCAACCTGATATGCAATTTTACTTGAAAGTTTCTAATCAGGAAATGGGACAGGACACTATTGTTTTGTTGTTGTTGTTCATATCTGTTTTGGGGCCTTTCTAATTCAAATGTCTACCTAGCTTTGTATTCTTTTGTAATGAGCTATTCATGTTTATTATTAAAACCTTAATAATTTGATATTAAGGGAAGTAGTTGATTAAGGTGAGTTTCTGTTGGCCAAATGAAGAAGAGTCAAAATCATTGCACTGGTCAACACACTAGCTACTCACTACACTTGAAGTGTATTATGCACATAAAGATTGTATCTAACCCATGCTTGTAACTTAGACTAACTTTACATGAAATCCCATCCCATTTTCTATATTGATGAGAATTTTCTTTTATGGAATAAATCAGTTGACATCTGGCATTTTTCATATCTTGTAATTTGAATTATGTCACAAGGAAATAATTCGCAGAAAATATTGTTTGATGAAAGTGGATAATCCTAGTGCTATTAGTAAGAAGATTAAATATATGGGCAAACTTAGAGGAGAAAATAGTAATGAAAAAAGCTCAATGAATATCATTCTATCATTTAACTTTTCATTAGAAGACAATGTTACTGGTAATTAGTTGCAAGGCAAAATCCTATGGAGTTTAGCTCTCTGTGTAACAAGACAAAAGGAAGAGCTATCAAAAATAGATAAGGAATCATAGGGGAGCTCTATGTGTAGTCTTTTGGGGAACCTCCATACTGCTTTCCAGAGTGGCTGAACAAGTTTATACTCCCACCAACAGTGCAGTAGGGTTTTCTTTTGACCACATCCTCTCCAACATCTGTCATTATTAGATATTTTGATTATAGCCATTCTAACTGGGGGTGAGATGGAATCTCAATGTTGTTTTGACTTGCATTTCTTTTATGGCTAGAGAAGATGAGCATTTCTTCATGTGTGTACTAGCCATTCTTACTTCCTCTTCAGAGAAGTCTCTTTTTAAGTCTTTAGCCCAATTTAGAGCTCCCCTATGATCCAGCATTTACCCACACAATCACAAAGAAGGCCATACTAAAGCTACCAGCACAACTATGTTTATTGCAACATTATTCACCATAGCTAAGATATGGAACCAACCCAGATGCCCTTCAGTAGATTAATGGATCAAGAAAATGTGGTACATATACACAATGGAATTCTATGCTTCCATCAGAAAGAACAGCACCACCCCATTAGTTAGGAAATGGAAAGACTTGGAAAAAAATTATATTAAGTGAAGTAACCCAGTGCCAAAGAAATTTAGTTCCCATGGTATCCCTTATTTGCAATAATTAGTATAAATATAGGATAATCTTATGGGATGAGCTGAAAAGCTCAAAAGCCATGTACAAATGACCATACAAGATGATGCTAAGTAAAATACACCCAAGATATGGACACAAGAGGTCTGTCTTTATTGTTATTGTTTTAAATGTACCATTACATTTTATTTATTTTGTTGTTGTTGTTTCTTTTTTATGTTCTTTCCCCTATGGCATATCCCCTGTTGTTGTCACTGTACTTGATTTTGGTATCCTGCATCTTGTATATACACATGTCTAATCTGGGGAGGGTAAGGAGAATAACAAAACGTTGAAACAAGAATACAAGATGACCCATTGCAACAAAGATACCCACAAGACAGTATATTGGAAATGAACTTCCCAACTTCGGGTGGCCAGGCAGGAGGAAGGGGTGTGGGAGTGTAGGAGGTGGGGGAGGGAAGGGATAGTGAGACAACAACAAGGAAGGGAAGAGGTAACATGATGAACAAGTAGTGTACTCACTGTCTTACCATTAACTAACCCCTCCGTACAGCATCTTAACATAACAATAAAATAATTTTAAAAATAAGAATAAATAAAATAGATAATGACATCATCTTTATAATAACAATGAAAATTGTAAAAGAGAAAGAGAGTGCTGAAAGGTGGCTCAAGTGGTAGAGCGCTAGCCTTGAGCTGAAGAGCTGAGGGACAGTGCCTAGGCCCAGAGTTCAAGCATCATGACCAACAAAACAGAGAGAGAGAGAGACAAAGAGAGAGAGAGTGAGAGAGAGAGAGAAAGGACTTGGAAAAAATAAATAACAATTTACAATATAACTGTTCAAAAGGTATTTTGGTTTCAATTGGGAGCTCAGTGATTGGTGGCAGTTAGTAATTTAAAAAGAAAAGGAAGATCTGGGCGCCGGTGGCTCACACCTGTAATCCTAGCTACTCATGAGGCTGAGATCTGAGGATCATGGTTCAAAGCCAGCCTGAGCAGGAAAGTCCCTGAGACTCTTATCTCCAATAAAAACCCTAGAAAACAGGAAGTGGCATTGTGGCTCAAGTGGTAGAGCGCTCGCCTTGAGCTGAAGAGCACAGGGACACCACCCAAGCCCAGAGTTTGAGCCCCACAACTGACCAAAAAACCAAAAGAAAAGAAAAGAAAGCCATTTCCTCTAAACTCAGGGACAAGAAAAGGATGTCCACTGGCTCCACTCCTCAATTTAGTATTAGAATGCCTAGCTACAGCAATAAGACAAGATGCAAATATAAAGGGGATCCAAATAAGGAAAGATTAAGTAAAACTCTCCCTCTTTGCAGAGGACATGATCTTGGATTTAAAGAATTCCACGGGACTCCACTCCCAAATTACTTGATCTGATTTGAAGCGTTGGGGAAGTAGCAGGGTATAAAATTAACCCTCGAAAATCAATGGCTTTTCTGTATGCCAATAATGAGAAAAGCATAGCTGAAATCAGGAAAGCAACTCTATTCGTAATAGCCCCACAAAAAATAAAATACTTAGGGGTTAACTTAACCAAAGAAGTGAAGGACCTCTATGATGAAAACTTTAAAAAACAGAAAAAGGAAATCAAAACAGAACTTAGAAAGTGGAAAAAACTCCCATGCTACTGGATTGGAAGGGTCAACATCTTGAAAAGGACAACAGTTCCCAAGGCTATCTACAAATTCAATGCGATACCTATCAATATTCCAACTCCATTCTTCAAGGAAATAGAGGCAATCCAAAAATTCATATGGAACAATAAAAGACCCCAAATAGCACAAACGATCCTTAACAGAAAGAACAGTGCTGGAGGAATATCAATACCAAATTTCAAACTCTACTACAAAGCCATAGTAATCAAAACAGCTTGGAACTGGCACAAGAAGAGAACAAATGGAATAGAATTGAAAACCCATAAATGAACCCACAGACCTATAGCCATCTAATCTTCTATAAGGGAGATTAAAAAAATAGAATGGAAGAAAGACAGCCTCTTCAGTACATGGTGCTGGTAAAATTGGTTAAACATCTGTAGAAAACTAAAGCTAGATCCTTATATATCACCCTGCACCAGAATCAACTCCAAATGGATCAAAGACTTCAGAGTCAAAGCAGACACCTTGAAAACATTACAAGATGGAATGGGAGAAACCCTAGGAGTCCTTGGCACAGGCCGAAATTTTCTTAATAAAGACCCAGAAACAAGAAAGGTTGGACAAATGGGATTTCATGATGCTACAGAGCTTCTGCACGGCAAAGGACATAGCTAGCAAGATCAATAGAAAGCCCGCGGATTAGGAGAAGATCTTCACTAGCCATACAACAGATAAGGCTTTCCTATCTAAAATATAGTTGGAACTCAAAAAATTAAATCACCCAACAATAAATCCTCAAAGAAACAACTTCCAGATAAATAAGTGGGCTAAAGACTTAAAGAGAAACTTCTCTGAAGAGGAAATAAGAATGGCCCAATAGGAGGTTCCTCAAAAGACTTCACATAGAACTCCCCTATGACCCAGCAATCCCACTTTTGGGCATTTACCCAAATGCTTACAAACAAGACCACACTA
>NW_012267219.1:4731079-4738446 GCF_000151885.1 Dipodomys ordii
CATTATCCTGCCCATGCAATTGTAACCCCTCTGTACAGTATGTTCACATATAAAATAAAATAAAATTTAAAAAAAAAAGAATGGCCCAATAGACACATTCAGAAATGTTCAACTTCTCTAGCCATAAAAGAAATGCAAATCAAGGCCGGGCGCTGGTGGCTCACGCCTGTAATCCTATCTACTCAGGAGGCTGAGATCTGAGAATCGAGGTTCAAAGCCAGCCCGGGCAGGAGAGACCATGAGACTCCTATCTCCAATAAACCACCAGAAAACCGGAAGTGGCGCTGTAGCTCAAGTGGTAGAACACTCGCCTTGAGCTGAAGAGCTGAGGGACAGCGTTCAAGCCCCACAACCGACAAAAAAAAAAGAAATGCAAATCAAAACAACATTAAGATATCACCTCATCCCCATTAGAATGACTAGAATCAAGAACTCTAATAACAACAGATGGTGGAGGGGATGTGGACAGAAGGGAACCCTACTGTTGGTGGAAGTGTAAACTTTTTCAACCACTTTGGGAAGTAGTATGAAGGCTCCTCAAAAGACTCCACATAGAGCTCCCCTATGACCCAGCAATCCCACTCTTGGGCATTTACCCAAATCATCACAAGCAATACCACACTAAAGCTATCAGCACAACTATGTTTATCATAGCATTATTTACCATAGCTAACATATGGAACCAACCCAGATGCCCCTCAGTAGATAAATGGATCAAAAAATGTGATACACACACACACACATATAACACACACACACACACATAATGGAATTCTTTGCCTCCATCAGAAAGTATGACATTGCCCATTTGTTAGGAAATGGAAAGACTTGGAAAAAGATATATTAAATGAAGTAAGCCAGGCCCAAAAAAACATAGGTCCTATGGTTTCCCTTACTTGCAATAAGTAGTATATGTCTGGGACAAGCAGAAAAGGTCAAAAGCTATGCACATAAGACCATATATGATGATGTTAAGTGAAATGAACCCCAAGATAGGGACACAAGTGATTTTATCTTTCTTGCTATTGTTTCTAACCTATTTATAAGGTACTATGCATTTTTTCTGCTGTTTTGTATGTTCTTCCCCCACGTTACAACCCCTGTTTTCACCATATTTGATGTCGGAATAATTTGGGGAGGGAAAGGGAAAATACAAATGTTTAAATAAGGGTACAGGTTGACCCATTGCAACAATGAGATGTACAAGATACTGTTGAACAACAAATTTTACAATTTATGCGGGGAGTGTAGTTTAGGAGGTGGGAAAGGAAGGGATGGTAGGGGAAAAACAAAGGAGGAGGTAACAATGCTTGATAAGAAACGTACTCATTACCTTGCCCATGTAACTGTAACCCCTCTGTATAGTATTTTTACAATAAAAAAAATACGTATTCGGAAAAACGAAAAGGCTCCTATCTATTGTTTCCTGAACCAAAATATGTAAAGGTGGAAGTAATATTTCACAATCTGCTCTAGATTATCCAAGTATAAACTGACGTTTTTTTCTGTTTCTTGGAAAAAATGCTTATTAAAGATAATCTTCATTTTAAAACATTTTGGATTTCACAAACTTCAAAATAGAGTGAGTAGGTACACATTGTGATATTACAGTGACATTAATAAAATTCTGAACTCTATCCCAGCTGTGTATAATGCTAGTTGTAAGTTTTAACACAATATATGGGTGTTTCAAAGGGTACAGAAATAAAAACAGTGACAAAGGGAACAAACTGAAGGCCCAAAACAAAGAAAGAAAGAAAAAAAGAAATATACCTGTAGTGATTTGGGGAGGGGAAAGGAAAGCATAGAAATGGTGGGACAAAGTAAACCAATTCAGCACTGATATTCACTGGACACTATATTGGAAATTATCTATAGAACTTAGGGGGGAAGGGTAAGGAGAGAACAATGGTGGGGGAAACACTGTTCAAAAGATAATGTACATGTTACCTGTCATGTACATCACTTTACAATAAAATTTAAATAAAAAATAAGGACATGTGAAATATTGGCACACACACAAAAAAGAATTAGTAGCACCCTGTTTTGCCTTATTTTTAACCCCACTTATGGCTGAATAATAAGTATGTCAATTTACTTAATGCTTACCTTAAATCAACAAGTATTTATGATGTTTTTCTTATGCAGAAACATGGACATACTGAGAAAAAGTAATTTTGATATTGTTACACAGCTACAAAGATAAACTTAGCTAACCACAAAACATTGTCCCACCCATATTCTGTATTGCTTTTTTTCTTTCCCCTCCTTATAATATTGTACCTGCAATTCAGCGCAACTGGTTTAAAAAAAATAACAAAGCAATAATACATACTCTAAAAATAGTGCTGGTGGCTCACAGCTGTAATCCTGGCTACTCAGGAGGCTGATACGTGAGGATCGTGGTTCATAGCCAGCCCTGGCAGGAAAATCCAGGAGACTCTTATCTCCAGTAAACCACTCAGACAATCGGAAGTGGTACTATGGCTCAAGTGGTAGAGCATTAGCCTTGAGCTGAAGAGCTCAGGACAGTGTCCAGCCCCCAGATTTCAAGCCCCACAACAGACAAAAATAAATAAATAAATATAGAGAACTAAGCCAAAATTTCTAAAGCAAGTACTCCTCCTATTCTCTTGTTTCCACATAAATTATCATTATTTCCTTTTTAATTTAAGCACGAACTTAATTTTTAATTGACAGAGTAACTATACATATGTATGGGGTACAATGTAACATTTCAATACTTGCAGACAATAACTAAATCAGGGTAATAGGCTTAAGTACTCTCCATGAAATTGGTCTGAGAAATAAGTGTGAGAATACATAAATATGCTAAAAGAAAATACACACAAAATAACTCCAGACCTGAACCTTTAAGGTGCCATTCTGACAGACATTTCTGCCCAGATGTTGAATAGCAACCTCAAAGTAAACCTAAATAAATTCTAATTTATTCTAAATAAATATCTAAACCAGCACTTTCTCTTGTTAGAATCTGTATAATTCCCATAGGTCTTCAACAACAAAGAGTTGAAAAAGTAAGCTCTGATTGGAAAGCCAAAAAAAAAATCATGCCAATGGGAAAAATGCAAATCAACAGATGCTGATACACATGTATGTGATTACCTCATTTCAACTGATCACCTTATTTAAAACACACCACTAAAATATTTTGTGCCTTAATTAGTAATAAACAATGTATAGAAAGGTAAAAGCATTGAAAAGAAAGAAGCATGTCAAAAAAGAGAAAAGATAATAGAAATTCAAATGGGTTTTATATTTTCTCCTCTTTGGATATAGGTCTTCCTTTTTTGCCAGTGAAATTACTGGTAAAAATCTTTGCTCTGAAAGGCATGAGTTCTGTAACATCCTTTTAGTAATAAAGCTGTAGGGTGTTTGAATGCAGTAAATACTCTATAGGTAAACCATTTATATTGGTAACTGTGTTGACCCACCTATCTCATTAAATGAGATAATTATCTCATTACATTTTGCACTTTTAAATAATTTTAAAAGGGACAGAGTGAAATGATATTTCATGGAAAGAAAATTCTGTTTTAATGTATGTAAATGCTTCTATGTAAAGATAGAGTCTTAAGAAATATTTTGTTCAATATGGTACAATATACAAAAATGTCCTGGAGCAAAATAAAAACATCACATTTAAGATTCTGTAATGATGAGATTTTTTATCACAAAAATCATTCACTTTCTTTGCTATGTTAGATTTGATGTGGGTAGAATTTATGTAACTTTTGTAACTTTACAGGGCTTGCTTTTTGTCTTAAACTATGTTAAAGCAATAGGTGTTCTTAACTTACATTTAGAATAAAATTAGTTTGACATTGTGGAAGCAGGCAAGTTTCTGTTAAGTTACAAAAGGAGCTTTATAGTACTCTTTCAAATCGAAGAACACATGTAATGCACATATTAATGTTTCATTTTCTTATTTTCTGGCACTGTGTTTTAATGCAAGACTTCGTCCTTGATAGGCAAAAGACCTACTACTTGATCCACACTGCCAGGCATTTTTGTTGTTGTTTGTTTTAGTTAATTTTCAGATATGCTGTTGGGCTTTTGCTGGCCTCAGACCAGCCTTGGATCACAATCCTGTTACCAAGGCCTACAGCCAGGATTATAGGTGTATAACACCACGCTTAGTCCCTAATGTTTTGAACTTCCCAGATTCCAGCTGCACCATTGTAATTCTGCTGGATTAAACTATAGGACTTAGGTTTTTGAAGAGTTGACCCTAAAATCCCATTTCATTTCCTTTTTAATTAATAGATGCAGAATTTATTGCTTGGTTGCATCACACCACAGTGCAGTTTGCATTTTGATTAGGTGATGATTTTATCTTATTATATGGATCATTTGATTAGCTATCCATGGAACAACTAACCAATACTCATTAACCCCACAGAGGACAAAAGTTGCTGTCTTTGCAGACATTTTGTGTGCTCTGCCTTTTATCATTCAGAAATTTTCTTTTTGGTCAGTTTTATCACCTAGAATTTTATTCATTTTCTCAAAATTATATATCGTTTTTTAAGCTTATTGATTTCAACTCACTAATCCTTACTAAGCTGCAAAGGGACATATAGCAACTTTACCATTGAATGAAAATTGAAAATTTGAGATATCTAAATTATTTCTGATTCCACTTGGAGCTTTGTGATAGACAAGAATGTTTATATATAAGGCATTATATGCTCATATGTAATTATGATAATTATTCACATATTTAGGATTATTATATATGACATAAAGATAATTTCATTATACAGTATAATGCTAGCTATAAAATATGTAATTATAAATATTATATATCATGTTATTAATATTTCATATAAATATAATGTAGTAAAATTAACAATATATGACATTATATTAGATTATTATGCCTAATATAATATAATAATGTTAATTTCAATGAATTGTATTATAGACTATAAAACATAGTCTATATTTCAACACTTTATACTATATATTATTTTATTTTACTATATATTGCTATACAGACTAATAATATACTTATGTGCAATTTTGTACATGATCATTTATCTATAGAGATGTATGTAAAATTTTATGTAGAGAATATCTTCTCTATGCCCTTGGAATCTATTACCAAGTATCATCATTACTAAGGATATGTTAGGTGAATGCTAAGTAGAACTCAGTTCACTGTTGAAAAGAAAACTATCTACATAGATAAATGAAAACATGTCTAGCAGAATGCTTAACCTTAAACAGCACTGTACCTGTGACCATTCCTGTACTGCAGAAGATGGCTAAGTAAAAGACAACAGTTATAATTAGGGAGACTAAAGATAGAGCCAGAAACTCCACTCCTAAATTTCTTTTTTTTTCTTTTTTGTTGGTCCTGGGGCTGGAACACTGGGTCAGGGCACGGTCCCTCAGCTCTTCAGCTCAAGGCAAGTGCTCTACCTCTTGAGCCACAGTGTCCAGTTTCTTGTTGGTTAATTGGAGATAAAAGTCTCATGGACTTTCCTGCCTGGGCTGGCTTTGAACTGCAATCCTCAGATCTCAGCCTCCTGAATAGTTAGGATTACAGGCGTGAGCCTCCTGCTCCTGGTCACTCCCAAATTTGTATAAGTTTCTCTCAAATGTATTTGCTCAATATCACATTCACATAGTTAGATATTTTGTGTGTGTGTGTGTGTGTGTGTGTGTGTGTGTCCTGGGGCTTGAATTCAGAGCCTCAGTGTTGTCCCTGATTTTCTTTTTTTCTAGGCTACTTATTCTACCACTTGAGCCACAAATCTACTTCCAGTTTTTGGTAGTTTATTGGAGACAAGAGTCTCATGGACTTTTCTGCCAAGGGTAGCTTCAAACAGTGATCTTCCTGTGTAACTAAGATTATAGACATGAGCCCTGGTGTCTGGCTTTTATTGCTAGATTTCTTTCAATGTAATGGGAAGATTGTACTTGCTTGTTGACCTGTGACAGAATCCAGTTTAAGCAGAAGACTTTCATACTGAACACAAATCAAGGAATCCCATTTCCCATTATTGTCTTTGTAATGCCCAGAAACTCTAATAACCATTTCAAATTTCCTTTTGCTGTAGCAATGTACCTACTGCTTAATCATATGAAATATTACAGGTATACTTTATCCTATCAAAAACTTATTTTAGTGGGGCTGGGAAGGTAGCTCAGTGGTAGAGCGTTTGCCTTGCATACTCGAGGCGCTGAGTTCAATACCTCAGCACCACATAAGCAAAAAGATAAAACCGGAAGTGGTGCTGTGGCTCAAGTGGAACAACACTAGCCTTGAGCTGAAGAGCTGAGGGACAGTGCCCAGGCCCAGAGTTCAGGCCCCACGACCAGACCCAAAAAAGAAAAAAAAAACTTATTTTAATGATACTGAAGTATAAATTCAAATATAACTTCAAAAATTATAAACAACTTCAGATTTTTATTCCCAATTGATTTTTTCCTATATCCATTTTACACCAGTTTAAAGTTTAGTCAGTAGCACAAAGAAAGTTAGTAGTGTTCATTTACAGAACGCAATTTTTAAAATATGTTATTAAAATATTTGTTCAAATAATTATCTTAAATAGACTATAGTTCATGGAATTCTGGAAATGATGTGCCTTTCCTATGAGAAACCAGCATACTTCACTCTTTGCTAGACTGTGTGACATCTCTGTGTTAGTGGAAGGGTATAATTAGACAACACAGCAATGGCAGATTACAAACAGCAGCCTTTGCAACTGTCAGCAATATTCTACCCTTCACTGGAGGATGAGTTTGCTAATTGCATTAAATTTGTGCCTAGCTGTAATTTCTGCCAGCATCAGTTAAAGGAAGAATTGCTAGGTCACACCTGGGCTGTGTGTTAAGACACAAAGCACAGAGTTAAAGAATCACCTAAATCCACAGCCCATGTGCATAATTAACAATGCTTAAATTCCTTGATTAAAAATCTGCTTATCAAGGGTAATTGTGCAACTGAGTCTTTGGAGATATCTTTTTATAAAATGTTTTTTATTGTGAAAATACCATACAGAGGGATTACAATTACATGAGCAAGGTAATGAGTACATTTCTTATCAAGCATTGTTGCCTTCTCTGTTTTCCCCTACCATCCTTGCCCTCCCATCTCCACGACTACACTCCCCACCCACCCACCCATGACCCCGCCCGCCAAAGTTATAAAATTCGTTTTTAACAAATTGTTTAAATAGGGTGGACCCATTGCAACAATGAGATGTACAAGATGCTATGTCAAAAAACGAACTCTTTGGAGATATCTATAGAACAACTCCCTGTAGTCTTTGAACTAGTGTTTAGTCATGGGGCAAAAACGCCGCATCTAATTTTGCAGGTTTTAAGAGTTA
>NW_012267219.1:4740272-4756872 GCF_000151885.1 Dipodomys ordii
CTCCCAATCCGTGGGCTTTCTATTGATCTTGCTAGCTATGTCATTTGCCCTGCAGAAGCTCTGCAACTTTATGCAATCCCATTTGTCCAACCTTCTGCTTTTTTTTCTTTCATGTATTTGTTTCTAATGCATTTATAAGATTTATAAGATTATCTCTTTGTTGCTTTGTATGTCCCCCCCCCACAGTATAACCCCTGCTTTCACTATATTTGATGTTGGTACAATTTGTGGAGGAAAAGGGGAAAAACAAGTCATTTAAGGATACAGGTGGACCCATTGCAACAATGAGAAGTACAAGTTGTCATGTCGAAAACAAACTTTACAACTTTGGGTGGGGCAGGGGGAGGCTGGGAAGGGATGAGAAGGGTAAACAAAGGAGGAGGCTGCAATGCTTGATAAGAAATGTACTCATTATCTTGCCTGTGTAATTGTAACCCCTCTGTGCAGTATGTTCACAATAACAAAAAAGAGTTATATATATACCTACATTTGATGATGATAGATAAGTGGAAGGCGTTTACATGATCATTTATAATATATTCAGTAATGGAACACATGCCAATATGCAGTGTTCAAAACAAAGGGTACCTGCTTGATTTAGAATCCATTTGTGAGCTAAGTCTGTTTATGTAAATTAAATAATGATGTTTACTATAGCAGTGAGTAACTTACCAAAAGCAATTATTTTTATTGATCAAGACAGATTGTATTCATAAACTGCTTTGTTAAATGGCAACTCCTTTGTACAACTACTTAAAGATAAAAAGAAAAAAATCTTTAAAAAAAGAAAATTTCAAGACTGTATTTACTATATTCTTCCATCTTTATGGAAACTCACAACACAATTTCAGCCCAGAAAATGTGAATAGAGAAGGCTAGTTCCTGAAAACATCCTCAGTGTCTTCCAAAAGAACTCTTTGTCCATTCATTAACTAAGCAGAGAACATTTCTAGTGGAATGTTCTTATAGGCTCCAAAAATCCAAAGAAAAGATTTTGAAATGAAGCTGAGACCCAAATGAGATTCTAAGAATGCATCTTAATAGTTACGATAGTTTTCCCTGTCTATTAAATCCTGGGCTATAAAACTGCTGGTAATTTTGTCCCCTTACAGATGGTAAGGAACTGTAAGATTTTTCTAGACAGAAGAGACATTCTTTAAGGCCTTGGTTTCTCTACCCAAGGTAGCATCTGTAGTTAGCCTGGGTAAGTGTGAAGTGGTTGAATCGAATAATTTCAGATCCCTCAACATGGTTAAGCAACTTAGGAAAGTCACAATGATGTGAGTACTGCAGTCATTAACTCAGAAGGACTCAGAAGTGCATTCTCTTCATTGTTTACAATGATCAGAAGAGCATTCTCTTCTTTGTGTTTATGATCCAGCTCAACCACCTCCAGCAGTGATCTCAAGAAATAAGTAAACATTCTCTCCACTCTTTCTCCCTCGATCTGTCACATACTTCTATTCAAGCGTATCTCCAGCTATCTAAATGAGAAGCTAAACTGAATTCTGTCATTTGTTTTTTAGGGATAGTAAAGGACAAATATGATCACATATTAAGCCAAACTAAATTGCCTGTGTGTTAAGGCCTTTACCTAGTAAAACAAACCTTCATGTCACATACAATGCTCATAACTGAGTGTATTCAATCTTCTATCATGTTCTTCTCATGGCCTACCATATTCTTAGCAGCTTGAACCTTTGTCTCCTATTAAGAACAATGGAAGATATCACATCCTTACACTAAGAGAGGATCATCAGTTTTATTTTCACTTTTTAAAATCATAGTATCTACATGACTAGGAAACTTAATTATTTTATTTCGAAATTGTTATCTGAGTATTAAATCAATTTTAATATTATAATAACCGAACAATAATTCTAATTTAGAAAATGTCTGTGTCAATACAATTTTATGTAATTTCAAATAGCTGAATAAGAGATGGAAGGTATAATAATCAGTGATTCACTGTTTAAGATCAATGAATCTGTCATATTTTCACAATTTATAATATGACTTTAATGAAAAATACATTTGTATTACAACCAAGAAAAATGAGGAAAACATTAATTTATGGAATATTAACTGTAAGCTTGGCATTGTAGAAGATACTAAAGATACAGAGCTAAGAAAATTAGAATTCAAATCTCTAGAGATCTTAAGAGTCTTTTTTTTTCTCACAAAGATTGTTGAGTCTAGGGAGTCCATACACTTTAATTTACTAAATTATTCGATATTTTCTTAGTGTGAAATTATAGGTCATGTGAAGTTACAGATTTAGCATTGCTGACATAGTGGGTATTTGTAATTTGATATACTATAGAAATGGAAAATATGATATTATTTTAATGAGTCAAGCATAACTAAAACAAGCTAGTGGAAGAAAAATCAAGAGAAAAGACCACACTGAAATAAATGAGGTAAATACAATGTATATGTCAATCAAGTCAACTAACACAAAAAAGTATGGGAAATATTGATGAACTAAGCCATAATCAGATCGTTTCAGGGTCAATAAATAAACAAATGATGATTACATGTTTTTGCTGCCCTTTTATAATTATCTTAGAACTACTATTTGTTCAAAAGCTTGTTTTGTTGTTTTAAGATGCATTGCACTAGTGATGTCAAGATGTAAAGTAAATATTTTCCCTTCAATGCTCATATTATTTCAAAGCAAGCGAATGATTATTTTGTGAATGACTGTGATTCACAGCAATGGTCCTAAGACAATGTTTCAAGTGATTCCTTTTCTTCATCAAAGTGGCTTTGTTAAGAACTTTTTTTTTCTCTCATAGAAACAATTGGAACAATTAATTAGTTTCAGTTGTAATTAAGCGATGATCTCATTTAGCTGTGATTAAATTACAACAGCTAGATAAATCTAGACAGTAACATTTAGCTAATTTAATTAGGTACGGTAGTGTATTTCTCTGTCGCCATTCAGAATGAGTCATAATTGGGTGTGAGCTTTTTTCATGCAAGTAATTCTTTGAACTTTTCTTGGACAGATAGATGTAAACAACAGGCAAATTATAACTGAATGGTAGATTTTATTTCTTTCCATCTTCTTTTCTTGAAAAGATGTTAAGATGGGCAATGGATAATTTCCTCTTTTTCTTTAAATAAACAAAATGCCACCAAAGACCAGATTTTTCTTCAAAAAACAAATTTAAAATTTAGCAAAAAGAGAAAGCATTGATTTTCCTACAGAAAGCTCAATTCTCACTTCCAATATGCATTTTTATTATTTTATGAAAGTTGATACTCCGCTCAATACTTTGATTCTGTTCTGTGTGTGAATGTGTGCATGTGTGTGTGTGTGTGTGTGTGTCTTATTTCTTTTTAATGTCTCTAGTTTATGGGCCTGAGAGAATTATTATAAATCGTGATTCAACTTTAAAATTTCTGAATAATTATTGTAAACTAAATAGAGATTAAATTCAGTCTCACAAATAAATGGTTGAAATAGTATTGAGATTCATATCCTGACAACAGCAAGTGCAGGGTCCAGAGAGGTAGTTGCTCAATTTTAAAAACAAAGCAAAACAACGACACAAACAACATCAATAAAAATGCATATCAGACAAAATGAACAACAGAAATTAATTCTGTTCTGTTCCAATATGATTACAATGGTGTTAAGATACTGGATTCAACTCAGCTGAAACAAAAATAAGTTTAAGCACTGGTGCCTCCTTCAGGAATGTGGAATTGGTGGTCTCCTGTGATTTCTGAATGACATATTGACCAAAGCAAGAAGAAAAGTAAACTTTCTCAGATTTTTGTGGCTGTGAGTAATTTTACACTTAAGCAAACTGACAACTGAAGTTTCTCCCAGGAGTTTGCATTGCCGGATTAAAATTAGACCAATAATATTATTAGGTCCACTTTTGTACCAGAATTGCCTGTTATCAGAAGAATCTTCATGGATTATAAAGTTCCATTTTCTAAAAGAATTTACATGCAGCCTTTGTTTGAAGACACAGGATCCCCGATTACAATTATTGTTGCCAATATGAACAGCTTGAATGTGATAACTACTAAAGTAATATATACAAGTTTGACCCCAGTGTAAAAGAACATTACTTATGAAAATACTCTCTTAATCATAAAAGTTAATTGTTTTCATCAGATCAAAAAGCCAGTTGCAGTTATTAATCTGCATTTATAATTCCACCAGTTTTGCAGTCTGGAATTCATCACCATCTTAATATTTGATCTTGCCTTCATATTTTGTATATAACAAAAGCATCATTAGAGACTCGCCTAGAAGTTCAGGTCAGATTCACAATGCAGAATAGTATGTCACTTAAATGGAAGTGGAGAAATTGTTTTGCCAAGATGGAAATTATAGAACAGTGCTAAATTGGTACGATATTTATGGAAATATTAGTCTGAGTGATGGCAGAAAATGCTTTGTTTTTCCTCTCTAGCAAGTGGGCTTAGACGTAGATTTTGTGGTTTCACCGTCCTCCTCAGTATAATTGGAATGCGATTTAGAAGGCAATAAATGAGTATCCAAAAAAAAGTGCCTAATTGAGGAACAGAAGCAGATTTTAGAAATACATGGCCTAATTGATGTCCTGAGGACCAAGAACAGCTGGAAGCCTTACTTCATTACACAGTTCCTACCCACCAGGGAGGGGAAGTCTAGGAAGCAACCTCTGGCTGCAGAAATACCAATTGCCTCCATTCTCTCACATATTTCTATAGATATAATTTCCTGGGTATAGTCTTAGAATTTGTGAATAATGATCTTCCCCCGCAAGAAGTGGGAATTCTTTGGAAAACTGAGCTTTTTTTCCCCTTCTTTTTGGCAATGTGTATGTTGAATCGCATCTCAAATTAGAAAGCATTGGTGTGCTTTCAGACCTGAAATTTTAGCCACCATGGAAAGTAAATCCTCAAATTAACTGCAGATTAATTTACTTTTTATATGTGCTCATATTCAAAGTACATCATCTAGATTGACACATGGGACCCCTAGGAACAGAAGAGGATTCTGGAAAGGTGTTGCAGTTCACATTTAATAAGTGTAGAAACTCACCTGAGAAATCATTCAAAATGAATTCACACAGAAAAAACGTAGACCGACACAGAACATTAGCTGAACTTTTTAATGGGCAACAAAGGCCATCTAGATTTCAATATCCCTTACAAATGTGTATCCAATTCTATTACCTTACATTTCCCATAACTTCAGAATTTCTGTGGCTTTTTGATTAACTAGAAAAGGGAAATGTGAATATTTAAGTTGTATCTCTAAAGACTTATCTGAAGCACGGATTTGACAATGATAATTGATTTGTTTCGAAAAGGTAAGTTTGGGGGCTGAGGATGCCACACACTTGGCTGGCATGTGTGAGGTCCTGGTTTGAGACCCAGATCTGGAATCACAAAACAACTCCCTCCACGGATATGAAGGGAAAAAAGAAACTGCAGTTCTTACATTCAAAAACTGAATAAACTAGATATTGCAAATAAGGGAAACCATGGGACCTATGTTTCTCTGGGCTTGGCTTACTTCACAATATAATTTTTTCCAAGCCTTTCCATTTCCTAACAAATGGGGCAATGTCATTCTTTCTGATGGAGACACAGAATTCCATTCTATATTCCCTTATTTTCAATATCTAGTATATGTCTGACTCAAGCAGAAAAGGTCAGATAAGGTGATGTTAGGGAAATGAACCCTAAGATATGTATTCAAATGTATTTTTTCTTTCATGAGATTGTTTCTAACGCGTTTATAAGATTATTTCTTTGTTGCTTTGTATGTCCCTCCCCCACAGTATAACCCCTGCTTTCACTGTATTTGATGTCAGTATAATTTGTGGAGGGGAAGGGGAAAAAACAAGTCGTTTAAATAAGGACACAGGTGGACCCGTTGCAACAATGAAAAGTACAAGTGATTTTGTAAAAAACGAACTTTACAACTTTGGTAGGGGGATGGAGAGGGTTGGGGGGCAGGGGGTGGATGGTGTTCTACTATCTGATCCATGCCTCCAACCTCTAAGTCACCATTTTTATAGGATTTTGTTATGCCAATACTAGGAAACATAATTCATTATGAAATTGCATGGTGCCTAATTTGCAAAACCAAACACTGATCAAAAGGTTTTCCAGGGATACTGGTTTGAATTGTAAAATTCACGTGAGACAATGTACTCTTGTGTGTTTAAAACCTCTAAATACTATTTTGGGAATTCAACTACCTCCTTTACATTAAAAATGGGCTTAAAAAGCAGAGAAAAATAATGTCAAATAGGTAAAATGCTAATCAGAATAAAATATTCTCTGTGATGTATATCATTCCAGTTTAGAGAGTAGGTAGAGCTATAACCTTATAGAGCTAAGGTGAAAAGATGGTCTCTTTTTGTTGAACATCTTTGTATATATATTTCTAAATAATTAGTGTAAATCAAAGCTTCATTTAAAACATTAAAAGCAACAACAAAAATACATTAGTGACATGGATGAGACCTGCATCAAATTTCTGCAAACATCCTGTGGTAATTCTTGTCTATTATTTAACCAAAGGTACAGAAATTAATTTTACAAACGAACTACAAAAACTGACTGAATAATTAGAAAATTAAACTTTTATTGTTTTTTTGCAGAAGGAATGATGAAAAATGCAGTATTTACTTACATAATGTAATGATATATTTTATTATTTAAATTTATAATAAACACTTTCAAACTATACTATATATATTTATATATATATATTATATAAACCTACTTATATATATGTTACATGTACCTGTACATGTATATAGATACTGAAATAAATGGATAAATAGAGAGCTGTTTAGATAGATTTGGGAAAGGAAATCTCAGAGATCACAATTGTTTTTTGTATGTTATCTAAGTGAATCTTTTGGAAATTTAACACAATTAGACCAAACATTCAATGAAACCACCATAGAAATCGTATTATGTCACTGATATTATAGTGGCTTTCCAGTAAACTTCCACTATAGTAATACATCAGAGGCAATATGATTCATAATTCATGAAGAACAAAGCTACTGTCTTTACAACCAACAACTAAAATGATTTTACCACAACACTTCCCACATCTTTCTGACAAATGAGCAAAGATTATTTCAAATGCATCAGGTACATTATGGCACTAAAACTAAGGGTATAATTTCAGGTTAACAATGCTTAAAACTGTTCCTTGCTACTCAGGAGGCCATGATCTGAGGATTGTGATTCGAAGCCAGCCTAGGCAAGAAAGTTCATAAGAATCTTATTATGAATTAGCTACCAAAAAGCCGGAAGTGGAGCTACGGCTCAAATGGCAGCGGGCTAGCCTTCAGCAAAAGATGCTCAGGGACAGTGCCCAGGTCCTGAGTCCAACCTTCAGGGCTGGCACACATACAAAATAAATAAGAAAAGGAATTTTTTAAAAAGAACACTTCCAGTTTTTCCATCCATTCTAAGCTGAGTTAATTGCCTTTTGTCTATTCCATTTCAACATCCTAACTGGCCCAGCAGAGAACACTGCTGCTTATAACAAAGACCCTACCTGCCCCCATAGCCTGGAGACATAAGCTAGCCTTTCCTAACTAGGTTGAACTATACCAGCTAAAAAGACCACAAAAAGTCCTCATTCTAATCCCAAATTTAGTTGCTTTTCAGAAGTAAACCCCTCTCCATTCAGGGAGCCCTCCTATTAACTATTTTTACATAGATGAATTATTTTCTCTATAAGTAAATATGCTTGAATTCTTCCTGTCACCATAGTCTCATCTTCTTTTCCAACATATCATATTGTAGTAATGTTTCCCCAGAGGTGTAATAAATTATGTAAATCTAAGTTCTTTCTTAACTTTTTAAAAATATTTTATTCACCTAAATAAAAATATATACAAGTAAAGTGAAAACATCCCCATATTCCAAGCTAGAGAAAGTATGGTACTGAAAGCTATAAATGGAGAAAACTATCCATATTTTCACATCATGACTTATATTATTTTTTTCTATAAAAACAATTAATAACTACATACTATTTTCTTATGCGAACATACATTTTCCTATATCTTTTTTTTTCAACAGACAAGGATTGTTTACTGAGGAACAGCAAGAGGCACAGAGCTTCACGTGGGTTGGGAGGTTGTACTTTCTATATCCTTTGTAATAACGGTTATAGATTGTCTACTGAGTTAGATTTAGTTGTGTGACATGTTTTGGCTAATGAAATGGGAATACCTTACACAATTCACCCCAGCAGAAATTTATAACTTTAATCATAAACTTAAAAATAATATGAGAAAGAAGGAATGATCGGGGATGGGAAGCATGAAATATTGTTAATGACGCGTTACCTTCTGGTGATACATTGACTTTTTATCATAAAGATCAAGGGCTCACAAAAGTCAAATTCTAATTATACCAATACACAAAAATTTTAGCAATGTTTACTGGATGGCTGCTCCATGAGTTGTGTGGGATGGATTTATGGAAATCCTTAAATATGTAAACACTTGGCATACTGGCATTTGTCTGAGACATGATTCTTTTCCTGAAGGAGAGTTTTATTGAATGCTAGGAACAGCTGGTCTGACAGATTGCTTCTTGTTTGTCCCAGCTTAGATTTTGTTGAGCACTTCAACCTATGTTGAGTATGCTATTTAGGCTACATGGCATTTCCAGTACCTCTTCAAAGGTCAGAATGACAGCTGTCTAGTTGTAATTTCTGCCTTGGAAGTATTTATTCAATGATGTACCCTTATGCATTTTTCAAACACCACTTCTATTTTAAGTTACTTGTTAAGAATTTAGTTTTAAGACACCCAGATGCTAATCTAGATATATTTTATTCCTATGTGTGACATGTAACACTGTGATAAAGTAAAATAATGTAAACATCTTTTTAAATTTAATTTTAATGCTTTTAGGTTTTTTTTTCCCTGGGACTGTGATTTTTAACTCAGGGCTTCACTCGTGCTCAGCTTTCTTTCCTACAGCTAACATTCTACCATTTGAGTCACAACTCCTAATTTACTTTTTGTTAAGTTATTCTGCAGAAAGAGTCTCCTGGACTATTCTGCTCAGGCAGGCCTCAGTCTATAATCCTCTGTATTTCAGCCTCCTGAGTAGCTAAGATTATAGGTGTAAATTGCTGACACCTGGCTGTCAATGTAGTTTACATAAAGTTGTTCTGTTTTGTCTATATAAATATTTTATATTTGTAATATAGATATAAGTTCATTTTATTATAAGTTATATATGTATATTTATTATATGAGTTTCTTAAAAAGGAAATGGAAATTAGAGTCCATATCTGATAGATATTTTGTGTCCTCCACTCTAATCCAAGTAACTATAATATCCTGAGTGACCTCATCAGCATAACTTTGCATTGTATTGAAAACCATAGCAATAACTGAAATGCTATTGTATGTATTTGTCTAGATATTTACTGATAGAAGATTTAACGTGTCTCAGAACATGTGCTCTGTATATATCAGAGTACATAATTTAAGTATCTTTTCATGTCACTCCTCCTTCTAATCCTAGCTGCTAATGGGTGGATGGGGATTGTGGGGTGTCAGCCTAACCTTGGTCCTTGTTCTACTCTTCTGTATTTTTTCTTTGCCAGTTATTACCTCAAATTCCTATTATCTTCTTATATGGAACATGGTAGTTCTACTCTGGTTCTTTTACCCAACACCTAAGTACCAGAATTTATAGCACATCATTTTCAACAATCCCTTACTATTGTTGACATTCTTAGGAACAGCACACAATGCTAAATAATTTTGCTCACAGTTAAATATGCGATGTAAATAAAGATGTTTTCTCAGCACATGGCCATTCATCCCTGGTATTCAACTATTTTCTAGAAGTTCAAAAAGGTGGTGGTTCTTTACCTGCGATGTGTGCTTCAATCTCCTGATAGTGTGATACTTCACTTAGTATATATAGAATATTTGGGATACTTCAGTAATACATGTCTTTATCACAGTGGTGCTTTTGTTCTAACATTAATTATGCAGAATATAAACTTTCATGTTCTGAAGAACCATGGTGTGTCTCCATTGATAAAATTGGAAAAACAATATGTCTAGAATTTTCTGTGATTTCACATGGAGGAAATATCCTGTTCATTTTTTCCATCAACTTAGACATACTACCATGCTATAGTTTAATATGAAATTGTTTATTTCTTTTATTTGTATCACAGTTCTTCTCGATGTAAATGATTATTATCTTTCTCTTAATGAATCACACTGAAAATTACTCATTGTAATTTTGTACTTTAAATCATATGGCTTAAGTAGAATTATTAGAAACTTGAGTATACCAGGTATCCAAACACTTGAGTATCCAAACACTTTAAAAGTATTTGACCTCTCCCTCTAAGCTATTCCCTCCAGAAATGACTTTTTCATGTAATATGAATATTTTTCTTCACTGTAGAACTTATTGTCTATTAAAATATCTTAGTGTATTTTTTGTTAATGCTTTCTTTTGACAGTCTGGGACATGGGGGCTTATGTGCACTAGATAAGGGCCCCATCACTTTCACAATACCCCAGGAATTTTTGCTTTTCAGATACTATCTTGTAGTCTCCCAAGGTGGCCTTGGACTATGAGCCTTTTGCCTAGGTCTCCCGTGTATCTGGTAATACTGGTGTACAGGTGTTAGCCATTAAGCCCAGCAACTCTTTTATTTTATTTGTATGAAGGTGGTTGCTATTTGTGGGGGGGGGTGAGAGAGAGAGAGAGAGAGAGCAAGAGAGAGCTAGCAAGAGAGATAAGAGCAGAAGCCAGCAAGCAAGGGAGAAGGGAGGGGCGAGGGGGAGGAGCTAGGGCATGTGTGCTTGAATTCAGGGCCTGGTGATGTCCCTGGGCTTTTGCACTCAAAACTAGCATTCTATCACTTCAGTCACAGTTCTATTTCTGACTTTTTGGGGGTAACTTGCAGATAGGAATTTCAATGGATTTTCCTGCTTGGGTTGGCTTTGAACTGTCATCACCAGATCTCAACCTCCTGGGTAACTAGGATTACAGGCATGAGCTACCCATGCTCAGCTATATGAAAGTTTTATGCATTTATATTTCTCTTCCTAAAAGTTTGTGCTTTTGAGGTTCCACTGAATCTGTCAACTGGATAAGTAATGATAAATATTTATATCCCAAGAGGACTGGAAATACCTGCATAGAGTTTTCGTATTTAGTAGACAAATACATTTTTAAAATACATCCTCAGAATCCAAACAGTATGTAAATCTGGCAAATATTTGTTCACAAGGAATGAGAATGGTTCTGAAAACTTTTGGAAATATATTATTCTGATATTCATGCCCATCAAGGAAGAAGGTTGTGACATTCATATAAATGGAGCTGAGAGAATCTCTCCAGTACAAATAGCATTCAATGCATCAAGTCATGTGTGTGACTGTCTTCACTAATCCATTCTTACCTCTACAAGGTGCTACCTCGTCAGTCTTGCTATGTCTTGCTAGATGGGCAGGATATTACCTTACCCATGTCATTCTTAGTCATGTGACCCTTAGACTGTATTAATGTGAGCTTGTACGGTATAGATTATGGATGCTATCTGTGCACTGCCTCTGGTTACAATCAGACTCCATGCTCCTCTCTTCTTCCATCAGAGCAGTTAGTCCCAGTTGGTCCCAGTTCAGAGCAATTTCTGGGTCATAGAGTGAAATAGATTTGAGAACAGATCTGAGCCTGAGCTGAGCTGATTCAGAGCCGAATAGCAGACAGCCTGTAGACCTGTGAAGGAGGTGTGTGTGTGTGTGTGTGTGTGTGTGTGTGTGTGTGTGTGTGAGGTGTGTGTGTGTGTGTGTGTGTGTGTGTGTGTGTGTGTTGTGTGTGTGTGTGTGGTATGCTGAAATGCCCTGTGATTTGAGGGATTACTTTCTTACCACAGCCAAAGCTGACAAGAGCCTCTTAAAGCTTAGCTGCAGAAAGGAGAAACAAATAACAATAATATTTGTGACTCCACTGATATCCTTCTTCATGTCAAGCATTCGTTCTGTGTTTCAACCAACAAATATTTCCCATCTTTTGAGCAGAGAGTTTCCATTTGCTACTGGAAATTGAAAATAAAGTACATAGAGATAACTCCAAATAGATATCCCCTTTTAAGAAATCCACCCAACCAAAGCAGTGTGAATATTTTTTTTCTGAAGCATTTCAGTACTGTATGTATGTATGTATGTATGTATGTATGTATGTATGTATGTATATCTAGGTAAATGGTACATCTAGGTAAATTTCAATTTTGAATTATTTCCCACAATGGAAGATTTGATTAAGAATAAGATGGGTGGGGCTGAGATAGGTGGGCAGAGGAAAAGGGAGGGAGTGCTACTGATCAAGACACATTGTGCTCACAAAATGACATGTAAAATTGTGCAACAGATAATAACAAATGCTATAAACACTCTTCCAGATTAATAACAAATGTCTATAATTAAAGAAGACAGTAAAAAAAACTACAGTAAATATGAGGTCCTTTTTATCCTAAATTCCTCATTTTTTTCCCAACACAAAAGTAGAGATATCGCATTTTGAAACATTCCCTAGTCAAATAATGATCATCAAAAGAAAAATTTAAGAAACTTCCTGCACATTTTAAGATAAACATAAATTACCCTAGGATATTATTTAGTGCCAGCATTTTTTTAAATTTTGGGATTAATGTTTTCAAGGCAGCGCAATGGGTTCTGAAAGAGCTGCAAATCTCTAAATTGAATATGCATTGTGTGTCATGTTGTCATTCCTTTTCTTTCTTTTCTCCATCCGAATTTTTTCTTCATTTTAATAAAGTTCTATTTCTAGGGTACATGTTTCAAAGACTGCAAGGAGAAGTTAATGTTTTCTTCCTGACTTGGAATTGTTCACAATGAAATCTCCCAGAAACTCGAAAAGCACAAGCTGGATGATAAGGCTGACCAGGAATCACCTGTCAACACAGGTTTACCTGTCAACACAGGCTTCCATGAGATAAGCTGTAGTTGGTTCTGTCACAGTAGCCCAGTTAGGATCAGTGATTTACTTTTATGTATGTTTGCCATGCCTGCTCATGCAAATGGAGAGAGATGGAGCTTCACTGTTCGGAAAGACTCATATTGGGTTACAGAGATCCTTGTGCAATTCTCAGTAAAGCCTCTGGGTTTATCCCGCATCACTTCTAGCCTTGCCATGAAAAGAAAAAGTAGAAAAAGAGCAAGTTCACGAGTTTATTTGAATCTGTCACAGTGCCAACTAAGAGAGCCAGAAAAAAAGTACACCAGGTGCCACCAGTGAGAGCCCCATAGGGATTATTGCTCTGTTGGTAAGCCCATTTGAGCTCAAAAATAGTAGAGCGTCATCACCATCTCCCCCCTTTCCTCTACAATCCCCACTGGAAAATACTGCATGAATGTAAAGAAAATGTCTCATGCAGTGTGGAATTGAGAAATGGAAAGAAGAAAAAATTGCAGAGGGGCAGGGACTCCATTATTCTTTTAATTCCTACTGTCCTTTTCCTTTATTTTCTCTATAGACCACAAATCTTATTTGTGAGGATGGGACAATAGACTCATGGAGATTAGAAAAAGAGAATAGATGAGGTAATATATAGAGTATTACCTTTATGTATTGTAAGAAATCCATTCATAAATCCATTGCCAGAGATGATATATTCCCTAAAAAGTGAAATACATTTTATTTTTGTTCAGAAATTCAAATAGGGGAGAAGAAATGTTTTATAGGCAGTTGTTTGGTACCAAACAGAATCTCAGACCCACACAAAGAATTAAAAGGCAAGGAAAAAGGAATAAATGATCACAAACAAATGACTTCTTAAAAATTGATTTTTGATTACTTGTAATATAATCAATATAATTAACAGTCTGAGCAAAAATTCTGGTTATGTAATTTTGTGTTATTGCTTACATAAAAGCACCATTAAGAGAGCATTAATACAGAGACCATACTTTTGAAAGGATGATACACTTCATGTAAATTATTTGTAAGTAGAATCTACTTAAAGGTGTGCTAACAATCCCTCCAGTTACAAATCCAAATAAAATACAGTCTTAAAAAAGATGTAGATTGCAACCAAATAGATAAACAAACTCAAATGACAAAGAAAGATCAATTTAAAAGCAGCAAATAACAAATAATGTTCTGTGGATCATATGTTTTATTCAATGTGAATGCTAAGATCTGTTCTATACTGTCTTCAGATACCACTGCTCCACTGAAGGATAGATTTCTCATGCAAGAGCATATTAGCACTCTCCCGATCTCTCCAGAGACATCTTGCTAGAACTGTGATCTCCTTCTGTATTTGTCTCCCCTCTGATGCTCTGTCTCATGAATTCCTGCTATGATTATAGCAACTCCTTAGCAGCAGATCCTCAACTCACAGTCTTGCTCCACTGTTGACAGCAGGTTGAAAATTCTCTCCTCACTAAAGTTAGGAAACCCTTAGTAGAAATTATTTATTTCTGATTCCCAAACATTTTTATTATTCGTTCCCCAGTATCGACTCCCTTGAAATCTATTTTCTTTTCATTTTTTGTCAGAATTTTTATAGGCATGAAAATATTTCAATATCTCTACAAGTGAGCAATCCATAAATAAAATGAATTCCTAGTTCACTGAAATAGACCTGTATATGGGCAGTACGGTAAATGATAATCAAATAATCATTATAGAGATATGATCTAACAATAATGAGATGTATTAAGAAGTATTTTAGAATTTCTACATTAAGAAGATAGTCAAGGCAAGCTTTGCAAAAATGTGAAAAAATTAAAGACTTACACAGTGGGGAGAAATACACATGGCATGACTACTTTGGAAAGCAGTCTTTGGATTTTTAAAGAATGAAACATAAAAGTGGCATATGGTCTACCCATTCTACCATTCCATTCAGCTCTTGAACTGATAAGACACAACATCAGTTGCAATGTGATGTCTGGTATTAAATTCTGAAACAATAACAACAAAAATAATCATTTGGGGTGAGGAATGTAGCTCAAGTGCTTACTGGTAGAGGCCCTGGAATTGGTACTCAGCACAGCAAAGAAAATAAAAATAGGCATCAATTGAAAATTCCATTTCTCTTATGTGTGGAATATTCTGAAAAATGTTGACTGTATAGAAAAAATAGAATGTCATTTACTAGAAGGAGGAGGTAGGGAAAGGATTCAGATATGTGAGCCCAAAATACTAAGTTGTGATAAAGTAGGATGAATGAATATAAAAATATAGAGCATGAGGAATATATTTAATATTTTCTTGTACATTGGAAAATTTCTAAGTGTTGGCAGTAAGTGTTGTTACCATACCAACAAAAGTTAAATATATGAGCTGATATACACATTAATGAACCTGAATGTAGTAATTATTTAGTTATGGATATATTTATATATATTTCACACATCATGATATATACCCAAAGTATATAGAATAAGGACACATGTATATAGAAATCTGGATCGATTTCTATAACAGACATCTCACCCAATACCAAAGATAAATATTTAGAACTCAAGTAAGTGTCTGAAAAGATGTTATAATTTTCAGATAGGGAAGTTTAAAGCAATTATTCTAAAGTAAAAAAATCAAAAAACTAAAATAAATACCATAGACAGACATCTTTTAGTAAAGAAAAATGTAGTGGAAATAAAGTATCCCATTACTATAAACAGTGGGAGAAGCATTAGATTATGAGTGAATTGATCAACTTACGTGTTAAAAAGAGTTATGCCACGTCTGTGCTGCTAAGACAGAATAGCAAAGCCTGAGGAATTTATAAACAATAGAAATGTGATCATCAGCATTCTAGGAACTGCAGAATCTAAGAACAGAGAGTCAACCTGATCCCTATCTAGTAAAAACTCTACCCTCAGAACTTAAATAGCTTCTGAAGATATCTCCCTTCAATGCCAATGCGGTGGTGACCAAGTTTCAACACTTGAATTTTAGGGATCCTAGATTGCGATCAGGAGGCTACACTCACAATTCTTCTACAGCCTGAAACTCTTATGTGCAACCATAATTTCTGAAAAAGAATTAGTGTAGTTGTGGAGATGGGAGGGAAGGGATGGTAGGGGAAAAACAAAGGAGTAGGCAACAATGCTTGATAAGAAATGTACTCATTACCTTGCTCATGTAACTGTAACTCCTCTGTACAGTATTTTCACAATAAAAAAACTTACTAAAAATGGGGAAAAAAAGAAATAGAATTAAAACTGAGACTTCATTCTCTTTATTTACTATTATTGGTCTTTGCATTCTTAAGAAAATTCTAAGAAACACTAAATCCCTAACAGTCTTTGGAAATTCCTAGTTTTGCATTTTTTTCTTGTTTTTATGTTATTTGTTTCCTTTTCCTCATTCTGAAATTCTGTAATTGCAACTGCCAACTGTCTACTATGACGTTCAGCCAATGATTTTTATCTTACATCATCCTCCAAATGATGGCATCCTATATTAGTCTTAATATTTTTTGGGGGGGGTCCGGTTGTGGGGCCTGAACTCTGGTCCTGGGCGCTGTCCCTCAACTCTTCAGCTCAAGGCTAATGCTCTACCACTTGGGCCACAGCGCCACTTC
>NW_012267219.1:4756922-4779863 GCF_000151885.1 Dipodomys ordii
TTTTCTTTTTGCTTATGTGGTGCTGAGGAATTGAACCCAGGGCCTCATGCATGCAAGGCAAGTGCTCTACCACTGAGCCACCTTCCCAGCCCTATTAGTCTTAATATTGTTACTGTTAAATTTACTGAGCAGAGGTTCCAATGCATATGACATGTCTACATTTCCATAAAACATGTCTGTAGTCCCAACTACAGAGGAGGAAAAAGTAGGAAGCTTGCCAGGCTTTACCTGAAAATTGATTTTTAAAAAAAGCTGGAGTCTTGGCTCAACAGATAGGCTTCATGCTGTCTAGCAAGCTTACGTGTGATGTATTTGTGTTCAATTTGGATATGTTAGCATTTTATTTAGGATTTTTGCATTTCTGTCTGCAAATTTTAATGGTCTAGTATTATATTAAGAGAATAAAATAAAAATAACTTATATGCTCCACTGTAAAATAATTTTAAGAAATTGAGACAAGCAAAGACATTCAAATGAAAAACACTTCATGATTGTTTGATAGTCTTACCTTAGTGTTTCTTTTGCTTGGATTGCTTTTCAACTACTTTTACTTGGTAGTGCTTTGGAGTTTTAAATTATGTATGTTTAAAGCACTATTTCTCCTATTTTTAAAATAAAATACCTATTTACTTTAGTTAAAGTTAAATATTATCCACATGAATCATGTCTTAACACCATATACCCTGTGATTCCTTTTAGGTGAATTTACCTCTAATTAATGCTTAAGTCAATGTGCCACCTTAAAATCTAATCTCTGTTCATTATAATTTTGGCAACTGTATTTACATTCCCAAGGCTTTTACTGATTTTTTTGTTGTTGTTTGTCATGGGGCTTGAACTCTGTGCCTGGGCACTGTCCCTCACAGCTCTTCAGCTCAAGGAAAGCTCTCTACCACTTGAGCCATAGCATCACTTCCAGTTTTCTGAGTGGTTTATTGGAGGCAAGAGTCTCATGGACTTTCCTGCCCAGGCTGGCTTTGAACCATGATCCTCAGATCTCAGCCTCCTGAGTAGTTAAGATTACAGGTGTGAGCCACTAGCCCCCAGCACTTTTACCGATTTTTAAAATATATATACATATATTTTAAATATATCTTAATTTCTTATCCTTGCGACAATTTAATTTTGTGTGTTCACTAGTTCCTATTAATGAATACATGTTTGAAATCTTATTGGAATTAAATTCATTTAGAACAAATGTATTTTTCTCATTAAATTTTGGCTAGTTGGCAATATAATTTTGTGTCATTGTTTTATTAATGGGCCTTAATTTTATTGTGGGTCAGTCTATGTTTTTTTCCCCCATATCTTCTTCAGCTGACCTCTACCATGGACTTTGGAATGCTGCCCATTGGTTTTTCAGCCTTCAGTCTGGAGAGAGATTATTATTGGAAGTAGTAGGTCTTTGTCAAAGGGTAATGGTTTAGGAATATCAAAGGCTTTTGTGCTTGTGACTTGTAGACGCTGTGGGTCAGCACTGCTTTGTCCTGGGCTCAGGCTGCAGATACATACCCAGATGAGGCATTATAGTCTGTTTCTGGTTAAGTGAAAGATTAGCAACATCTCAGATGAGATTTTAAATATCATTTGTAGAATGTAAACTTTCTCTTTTCCTGTTTTGTATGTCTTTATTATTTATTTCCAGCATCAACTCAAATGGCTTACTAGAAATGGTTGCATTGGTCATAAAGATTTGATCATAACATGACTGATGGATCCTCTCTGGGACTATGCATATAAATAGTTCTTGGAAAAGAAAAATTGTTAACACAACTATGGAGAGAATATATTTTGTCTATTGGATTTGGATTTTGAGTTTTACTCCACACTCAATATGTTAGTCTCAAAAAAAAAGCCAGAATCTCTGAAGTTTAATGGTGTGACCTTGGAAAGGCCAACTAATATCTGTGAACCTTTGCTCTCCAATCTGGATAACAAGCACTTAGAAAGTTTTAGACACCACTCTTGTCATAAAAAAAGTGGATAAATTAAGTGAAAACACTGTAGTCTAGATAATTTAGCCCACATGAACTATAATGTCGTTGTAACCATTAGCAAGCTCTTAAGGAAATAAGGGACAAAAATGAAATGCTAGTTACACTTTCCTATTCTTTGTATAAAGCGCAAAGGCCTCAAACTCTTATCTTTACACCATAAAGAGTAATTTAAAATGTGTGAAATGGAAGAATGGAAGGCTACACACAACTGGAGATTGGAGTCTCTTCATGAAGAGTAAATGCTACAAGAAACATTTCATTTTTATTTTCCTTGGAACTCAGCTTTGAGAAAATCTAGTACATAAACAAACAGTTTGAGGTAACAGCTTTATAGATTCACTCATAAAAGTATTTTCATTGACAATGGAGTTATACTTATCTGTCAGGAAGAATATCATTTTCAGGGAAATAGTGGATCTAGAAAAGTATGTCAAGAGAAGTCAGGTTCAAAAAGAGAAAAGGTGCACTTTTTCTTTGTGAAAGTTAGATCACAAAGACTTGGAAAAAATTAGATTAAGTGAAGTAAGCCAGGCCCAAAGAAATATAGGTCCCATGGTTTCCCTTATTTACAATAATTAGTATATGTCTGAGACAAACAGAAACTGTCAGACAAGTTGATGTTAGGTGAAATGAACCCCAAGATAAGGACTCAAATGTTTTTTTCTTCCATGTGATTGTTTCCAACATATTTATAAGATGATTTCTTTGTTGCTTTGTATGTTCCTCCCCCCATGGTATAAGCCCTGATTTCACTGTATTTGATGATGGTATTATTTGTGGAGGGGAAGGGAAAAAACAAATCATTTAAATAGGGTTACAGGTAGACCCATTACAACAATGAGATATACAAGACATATATGTGGAAAAACGAACTTTACAACTTTGCAGGGGGGGGGAGATGGGAAAGGATGAGAAGGGGAAACAAAGGAGGAGGCAACAATGCTTGATAAGAAATGTACTCACTATCTTGCCCATGTAATTGTAACCCCTCTGGTATGGTATTTTCACAATAAAAAAAGAATCATAAACATATATTAAAACATACAGAGGGTCATAGGAAAATATACACAAACAAATTGTCCAAAGTATGTGAAACACAAGGGAGGAATCCAATGATGTAACTCCTATGAACAAATAACTTAATGGTCTAACAAAACAAGTCAACAGAAGCTGAAAAAATGGATAGAGGAAGGGTTGTTAAAATAGGCATAGTATGTAATAATGTATCAGGACCTTGAGGTGGGGTGGGGAGAGACAGGAGAATGATAGACAGGGCTAGATTGATCATTGTACTCATAAACTAAGCAATGAATTAAAATAATTAAAACATCTCATAAAACTAGTGTGTGTGTGTGTGTGTGTGTGTGTGTGTATCTATAAAGCAGTAGGCATTAAAAGAGTAGAAAATTTAGCATCTACAATCCATTACATTATTTTCTTTTATTTTAGGCACCTCTTACCACAAAGGGCTCACTATTTATTAAGAGCCACTGGATCAAAAGAAGAAGTGCTTGACTTGACAATGTTATTTAAGATATAGTGGTATGGGGGCAGTGTCAATATGCTACACAAAAAAAAATAAAAGTAAAAGTGTTTAAGTTTGGTGTAAGTACCTACAAAACTATTACTTGCATCTGCTTGAAAGCTGAAGAGCTTAGTGAATGAACCTGTAGATTCAATAATCTGCCAAGGGTTGATATATTTGAAGTTGCAACATAATGAAATGAGGAAAAAAATTTCAACAACTATTACCCTTTCATTTTCTGACAGAATAATGAGCTTCCTACAACAGTTTCATAAGTAATACATCTCTAGCGTAAATTATTACTTAGCTCTTGCAAACCTAAAAGAATCATGCTGAGTTTCTTTTATTTATTCTCATTTGAATAAATGTGTTTTTCTCTTGGTATTATTCATATTAGCAAGGACTTAGCTTTCTACGCTTGGGTATTTTGCACAATCTTTAGAACAATATTAAATTTTCATCGATGGTCTGGAGGAGGCTTAAATTATTATAATATTCAAAATAAAATATTTCAGAAGATGAACTATCTCACCATAGTCTTGTGACATTTATTAGAGGAATTATAGCTATACACATAAATTTTAAAATGTACTGTTTAATTAAAGTTAGTTTTATCACTGACTGTAAGTGGCAGAACAGTAATAAATGAATTAGATATACCTTTTAATCTAATGCATTCAAGTCTATACTTCTTTGTAAAAGACATCTATGGGTGGGTGCTGGTGGTTAATGGCTATAATTATACCTACTTGGGAGGCTGAGATCTGTGGATCAAAGTTCAAAGCCAGCCTAGCAGGAAAGTCCAAGATTCTTATTTCCAATTAACTAAAAAAAATGGAGGTGTGGCTCAAGTGGTAGAGTATAATCCCTGAGCAGAAAAAAATAAGGGTAGCATCCAGACCCAAACTTCAAGCCCTAGTATTAACACACACACACACACACACACACACACACACACACACAGACTCATGTAGATAAACATCTTAATGATTCCTTTTTTATTAGGTACAGTATATTCACCTATATTTTGTGGTGATGTTTTTATATTTTATTGTCTTAAACACATTTGATAGATTCTATAGCCGAGCCATACATCCAGACTGTTATGTCCTTTTTAACCCTATACATGGTAGAAAAAAGAATTAAGGGTTAGGATATGTTAATTAGCTAATATCAATTAATATTTAATAGAACCAGGTTCACACTTGAGCTTTCAAATGAAAGATTTAATAAATTCTCAAAATTTTTATTATACAATTATTTAATACAATTATCACAGCACCTAAAAACCTTTTAGTTTGGTTTATTTCAATTCACCTTTTTGTTTTTAAGAATTATCCCCTTGATGTTGTAACAAAAATATGGTTAAGTTAACCTAAGTTCAGAAAAATATTTTTGTTTTAAAATATTATACTCTTAATCTTTCTTTTTTTTTGTTTGGTGCCAGTCCCTGCAGCTTGAACTCAAGGCCAGAGTCATGTCACTGAATTTTTTCTTCAAGGTTAATGCTTTGCCATGTGAGTCACAGTTTAGCTAGTTCTTTTTTTTCAGTTGAATGGAGATGAGAGTCTCAGAGACTTTCCTTCCTAGGCTGGCTTTGAACTGTGATTCTCTCTCTCAGCTTCCTGAGTAGCTAGGATCATAGGTATGAGCCACCAGCACCTGGCTTAACTTTCATATTTTATTTTATTTTTTTTTGGTCGGCTATGGGGCTTGAACTCTGGGTCTGGGCGCTGTCCCTCAGCTCTTCAGCTCAAGGCTAGTGCTCTACCACTTGAGCTACAGCGCCACTTCCGGTTTTCTGGTGGTTTATTGGAGATAGGAGTCTCACGGTCTCTCCTGCCCCGGCTGGCTTTGAACCGCGATCCTCAGATCTCAGCCTCCTGAGTAGCTAGGATTACAGGCGTGAGCCACCAGCGCCCGGCTAACTTTCATAGTTTATAATTGGGCATCTTTTAAAACTATTTTTAACTAACTTTTATGAATGTTAGAGCATGGGTCAATATTTTGTTACTTTGTACATAATTTATAGTCAGGGTGCCATTATTTGTTACAAAGAGTTTTTCTAGTTGAACATCCTTTGAATTTTCATCAAAATTAATGGACTCTATCTGTATGGGTCAATTTGCAGACTCCAGCTTTTCCATGAAGGTATATGTCTACCCTCACAGCCCAATTTTGCTTTAGTTATCTTTCAGGAAGGGTCTCAAATTCTGGCTTTTCCTGGCCTTGAACTACAACTTCCCATCCATGACTGCCACTTCTTAAGGCCTATAGACAATCACCACCACACTTATTTTCTTCTTGGTTATTACTGGTTTGTTTGCTTTTGAGATTGAGTCTCACTACCATTTTCTACATGTGCTGTCCTTGGGCAACAATCTTCTGGTGATTCAACTTATGGTCTGGTGTCATTTCGTTTCAAGCTAAAGAAAATTCATTATTATTTATTTCTTGTAAGGTAGATCTGCTAGCAGAAAAACTAAATTGTTACTTCATTTTGGAAGCATTATCTCCTAGCTATAGAATTATTACATGACATTGTTTATATGTTTTCTTTCTGATGTATTGTTTCACTGTCATGTCTCTGTTATTGCTGATGGCAATACTTAAAACAGAACCTGTGATCCCCACAGATGAACAATCCTGCTGCACTGAAGATTTTTAATTCATCTTAAAAAATTAACTGTATTTCCAGATGAAGACCCTTTGTATATATCCTATACCAGATAGATGAATCTTTTCAAATTTGTAAAGTTTTATTATTGTGAAAATACTGTACAGAGGGGTTACAATTAAATGCGTAAGGTAATGATTACATTTCTTATCAAGCATTGTTGCCTTCGTTTTTCGACATAACGCCTCGTACATCTCATTTTTGCAATGGGTCCACCTGTATCCCTATTTAAACAATTGTTTTTTTCCCTTCTCCTCCACGAATTATACCAACGTCAAATACAGTGAAAACAGGGGTTCTACCATGAGGGAGGGACATACAAAGCAACAAAGAAATCATCTTATAAATATGTTAGAAACAATAGCAAGAAAGAAAAGCCATTTGAATCCTTATCTTGGGGTTCATTTCATCTAACATCAACTTATCTGACCGTTTCTGCTTCTCTTTTTGAACACTGTCAAATATTTTTCTGTGCTTTCTTTCTCCAGTTTTCCCCCCTCTCTCTTTCTCTTTCTTTCCCTCCCTCTTTCTTGCTTCTCTTCTCTCTCTCTCTATTTCTGTTCTTATTCTAGTAAAAGACTCTACCATTCCGTCAGCCTGTTCAGTTTATTTTTCAGATAGGGCTTTGCCCTTTTGCCTGAGCTAGCCCTAGAGATAATGCTTCTACCTCTCTTTTTGCATAGGTGGAATTTCAGACATGTGTCCGACATTTAGCCTTCCTTATGCAGTAATTTTTTTTATCTATTATGTTTTGGAATTTCTATGTAGTTTTGTGACCATATTATTTGAGTTCTAAACATTTGTCTTACAACTTTATTGGTTAAAAATATTTTATTGTGTCTATGTAATTGTATAAAAGAGGTATCATTTAACAAAATTGATATCTGATATTTTATTGCTGAAGTTATCATACACCAAATAGTAAAATATTCCTCCAGACATAAAAATAGGTTCACAAACTAAAATTGAGAATGTAGGGATATATTGGCACTGTTCACTCAGTAGTTTACACTGCTCACGAATAAAGAATAGGTTAACCAGTAAATAGTTTTGCAAATTATTTTTATTGATATAATAATTATACAGTGGGACTTCATTGTGATATGACCATATGAGGATATGAGTTTAAACAATATTTTAAAGGCCTTCATCAATATTTAGCTTTATCCCAGAAGAAGGAAGAAGTCTTTTTTTCTATTTATTTCATTTTATTTTTATTGTGAAAATACCCCACAGAGGGGTTACAATTACATGAGCAAGGTAATGAGTACATTTCTTGTTAAGCATTGTTGCCTCCTCCTTTGTTTCCCCTTACCATCCCTTCCTATTCCCCCTTCCCTTCCCTCCCCCCAAAGTTTTTTTTAGTTGGATTATTAGCATTTTCTTCTTTTTTAATTTTTTTATTGTAAAAATACTGTACAATTACATGGGCAAGATAGTGAGTACACTTCTTATCAAGCATTGTAGCCTCCTCCTTTGTTTACCCTTCCCATCCCTTCCCAGCCTCCCCCCCCCCCCCCACCCAATGCTCCCCCCCCACAGGAAGAAGTCTTAAATAAGAACATGGACAGTACAATGAATCATAGGAAAGTTAAAAATTTGAATCATTGTCTGCTAAAATCCTATACATTCAAATATATGATATAAAAATGACATACATTTAAACATGGTGAGTGAATTTAAACAAAAGTTACTATCTTGACCATGTAAGGTTAAATAAATAATCAGGCAATGAGTTAAAATAAAAAGATCAAGCAAAACATTAAAACATTTTATATTTTTCTCAATAAAATATTTCTCATACCTCTGAATAAAACATATTTCTACTGATGAATATTCCCTCATTCATATGTGTGTGTGTGTGTACATATATATATATATATATATATATATATATATATATATATATATATATATATATATATATATATACACACATTCATTGTGGCTTTCCCAGATGTGATCCTTGGGAAACTCTTTAAGTTTTTGCATGTCTTTCCCACTTATTTTCAAGTGGCTGTACTTTCTAAAACTCTGGAGCAGTAATTTCACAGATTTTAGTTTCCAAACTGTTAGTTTTGGAAACTTTTAACATAAGAAATTTCATTGAAAACAAGTGAATAATTACCTCAATTCTGGGGCTTTAATAAAAGGAAATTGAATTATTTGAAGGCTAAAACATTCTGTTTTAATTTACCCACTAGTATAACAGGAATTCAGTAGTCCTAAGAAGCTAAATGCGTTCAAATGTTTAATGCAAAGTCTAACACTTTTAGTAAATGTAGATTAATAATTTTGAGAACTGTCCTCTGTGGCTTCTCCATTATTGCATTCTTCAAAAATATAAGAAAAAGAACATTTTAGATTTTTATATTACTAATCAATCTGAATAACAGTTGTCAGAATGAAGATAAGCATAGAAATATATACTTTTGCAACTTTGTCACAAAAATAGTATAAATAAACCTATTATATTTTCATTTATTGCAGTATTCCTAGTTATGACAATTTTGAATAGTGTCCTTTTTTCCCAACTAAATTTCTCAATCACTTATGGATCTGTTAGGTCTGCAGTTTAAATTTGAATGTGCCTGAAGAGAATGACTGGATAAATAAAATTTATATCATATTTATATTCTGAAAATGTCTTCATGCCCTTAGAAGAAACATACTTGAACACAATTTTCTGTTGAATAAATAACTGAAAATTAATGAATGCATATTAAAAACTCCCATAATACACAGTAAATGAGCAAATTAAATTCAGCTACCACTTTGACTTGTCAGAAAGAAAATTTTATTTATACATTCAATTTTCTGAGTGTGTGGTTGAACATTTAACTATGAAGATGTACGTTCTAATACTCAAATCTTAAAATAAAAAAAATCGTTGAAATAGTGTTCATTAAATTCACCAATTTAGTGCACTTCATTCAACCTTTTCTGTAAGAATATAATTTTATATAGATTAAGGAGTTTTCTGCATTTCATTGTCATTGTAATTTAGGTTAATATTAATAACCATTTTCCTTTAATAAGAATTCTTTTCCAAACCAGAAACATGTATATTTTCAGACAAATTTTAATTGGAAAAAATATTAGATAAAAATTTCTTGGGCTGGGAAGGTGGCTCAGTGGTAGAGCACTTGCCTTGCATGCCTGAGGCCCTGGTTCGATTCCCAGCACCACATAAGCAAAGAGAAAAAAGCTGGAAGTGGTGCTGTGGCTCAAGTGGTAGAGCGCTAGCCTTGAGCTGAAGAGCTGAGGGACAGCGCCCAGGCCCAGAGTTCAGGCCCCACAACCGGACCCCAAAAAAAAAAATTTCTTCATACCATACCATACCATAACTAGCGTTATGGTAAAACCTACTTCCTAAGTAATACTATGTAACATTTTCTATTTCTTCTGGTGATATGTATCTGGAACTGACTCTGATTCAGCTGGTTGTACTATCAGGACTCAAAAATAAAACTACAAAAATCCACGTTGACTTAAATAAAATAATCATATCTGATTATCATATAATTTTATTTTTGAAAAAAATTTTTAATATTTTTCTGCAAGTATAGTGTTGTGTGACTACCATTGGCATGTTGTTGATTCAGAATCTGATATTACTACATTTGCATTTTTTTGAACATATAAAAACTACATCGATTTTTTTGCTTTGTGGTCTGAGAAAGACCACAAAGAACAAAAATATTTTAGTCACATAACTTTCAAATTGTACATAAAAGCCATGAGATTGAGGTTCACACCCATAATCCTAACTACTCAGTAGGCTATGATCTGGGGATCATGGTTAGAACCAGACTGGGTAGGAAAGTTTGTGAGTCTCTCAAGTCCAGAAAAAATGGAAATAGTGCTGTAGATGAAAATGGATTTGTGGCTAAAAGTGTTGAAGGGATAATCCTGAGCCCAAAAGTAACAGGGACAACAAATCAAAAACAAACCGGGTTAAGATCTTTGTTTCAATATAAAATTTAGGATTGCTTTGATTAAGAAGTATTTCATGTGAAATTTTTATAATACCTGTGATAAAAGAATGAAATACTGGATGAGTTCAGCCTAAAATCCTCAGTGAATCCATTTATAAAAGTTACTTCCAAATAACCTTATGAAATTCTTGTAAAAGGACTAAAATCTGGAAGGCCGTTGCCAACAAGGGCAAGTTCATAAGGGTAGAAATTTGTTATATTACTGAGCTAATCGTAATGGGCAGCTATTGTTCATCATTGGATAAAACTTTTTTAAGGGTCAAAGTATGGTCAGATAATGGAGTCTGCACAAGGACAAATCAATGAATAATGTGCTCAGTATTTACCGAAGGATCATAAACAAGTCCAGGGCAGGGTAGTAAAATCTCAACTTCTATAACAACAATATCTCCATTGGTTCTTAAAAGGGATATTGAAAGAGACCAAAATAGACATAGTGAAAAGCCTAACCTTTAGCTGCTTATGTTTTAAACTTAGGAAATATATTATTTGCTGGTAGCTAATTTAGGGTGGGTTGAACAGTATAATAAAAATCAGACCATTTTAGAAAGTTGATCAATATGTATAGTTAAGCAAAAGCACTTAAGGAAAGAAGTTTCAAGGACATGAAGATCTATATTCTTCAAATACTGTGTATTTCTCATATGTGGAAGATAAAAAAATCACATGGAAGTTAGAAGAACAGTGGTCAGTTGAGGTTAGGAAGAATAAGAGGGCTTAGAATAGAAAGAAGTCAGATAAAATTGGCCAAAATAGTTAGATGGGAGGCTAAAGTCTAGTGTTCTATAGCACTGTAAAGTGACTATAGTTCACAAACTTAAGCATGTATTTTATATATACTTAGAGTAAGGAATTTAAAGTTCTTCCTTACAACAAACTGATAAATATTAATGATTCAGGAGTGCTTTTATCATGATTTGATTATTATACATTGTATACATACATGAAACCACCTTTATGCAATGCATAATTATCCAGTATTTTACCCCATAGTTATGTAGAGGATTGTTTGTCCATTTAAAGAAAGGTATCATGGTGACCTATAAAATCTTTTCTATATAATAAAGAAAATATAAAATTACAAGAAAACTATTGGTCATCCATTTTAGTCAAAATGTTGTGACAGATTATATATAGGTCTTATAATAGATAATATATGTATATATATATATATATATATATATTGTCTTCCTGAATCTCATTCAATAATGACTTACTTTCTGATTAGGAAACATTTCAGAGTTTAAGAAATAAGGAAAGCTAGCCCTTTTGAAATAAGAAATAGCTTGAAGAAAGGCCATGTTGTGAAATGACTGAAAGTATTATGATTTTTGCTTTTACTGTCAGGAGAAGCTATTGGAATGCCAATATGTCAAGGAATAAGGTTGCATGTCATGTGTTTGACAGATTCTGAGTGTTGGACTGAGACTAGATTGAAACCCTGAAACCTGCCAAGTCATGAATCCAGATTAGAAATAACGATGGCTTGCACCAGGTGAATCTCAATTGGCATGGTGAGAAGGGTATAACAATTTATTTTTCTGAAACAGAAGCAAAAGAATGTGCTGATGTAGCACACATAAGTTATAAGACAAAGACTAGTTGAACATGTGGTTACAATTTTACTTGTAAATGAAGAAGGTTGTATAAAGGAAGATAATCAAAGAAAGGAAAAGTACCAGTTCATTTTGGGGATGTTGGGTTTGTGTAGATAGAAAATTAGGTAAGTTTGGAAATGTCCAGTAGATAATTGGCTAAATTAACCTCGGAGTAGAATTCTGCTAGAGAGATAAATTTGGGATGGCAAAAAGGTACATAGAGATAACATATAGATAAAACAACATGAACAATTAAACTTGAACAATTAAACTAATCAATAAGTGATTACAAATATAAAACAGAAGGGTCTGTTTGTACCATATCTAAAGAAATGGAAAAAAACTGTAAATAATTGTGCTAAGTGAAGTAAAGCAGACCCAGAGAGAGGAAAAATGCATGTTTTTCTTTATATGTGGACACTAGATTTGGCATATAAACTTATATGCCAACTATATTTGGTGGTATGTAAGTGTACACGAATGTATTAACTGAAATATGGTAGATTCAAGGGTGAATTCAAATAGTAATATTTAGAAAGGCAAAGGCAAAGTTCAACAAAACAAACATCAGGAATTGGATACTTGAAGGTATGGGGTAGGGCAGAAAGGTGGTAGCCAATAGAAAAAGGGAAGACAAAACCACTCAAGAATCCAATGAATATCCTACAAAAAGAAGAGTGAGGGAAGGGGTCGATCAGGGGAGGGATGGGTGAGAACATTACAAGAGATGAGTTTGATCAAGATACATTGTGTTTGGCAATTCCTTTGTACAACTACTTAAATATATTAAGCAATAGTATATTTTTTTAAGTTTAGGATCAGAGATGTGGGGAAGAGCATTGTTAAGGAATAATTAACAATTATCAAAGAGACTTTAGAAAGGGCAGTAAGGTTAAGTGATAAGCAAGAGTTAGGTGTCCTGAAGAAAATGCTTCAAAGAGCATATAGTGAACAACTCTGAATAGTTACTTTAATAAAATGGCAAGTAATGCACCTACTTTTACCCAAACACATTAGAATATAATCATGCTCTCAGGTAATTAAAGTTCTGTTTGGCTAGTCAAAGGCAATGCACAACTCTTAAGTAATGATACCATATAGAATTTGGCCTGGCACTTCACTAGGAAAAGTATGTAACACATGCATGGAGACGTCCCCCATAGCTAACAAGGGAAGTGGACAAATACAAGATGGATGCTGATGGAAGAAAATGAGGTGCGAAGCATTTGTTGCCTTTTCTTCCTGTTGGTAAAATCAACCAAGGGGAATGAATTGGCTGGTAAGTAAGATAATAATTTACCACTCTGGACTGATATCAGAGCAAAGGTGAAAATACTAGTAAACCTTGTATCCATAGATTGAGATTACAACTAATCTCAATTTGGAAACTGGATTTTATGTTTCTACCAATTCATGTGTCTAGAAACATGATAGAAAGATAAGTCCACCAGGATTCATGTGATATCATATACCTCAAATATTTCTATAATCTCCATTGATTATATTTGATGTTCAATCAAAACTTTCTCAAAAAAATGGAAGTCAAACCATGATAGAAAGCCAAGAAAATTATGGACAATGAAAATAGATTCATAGATATTTCGAAACAATAGTTATCATACTCAGATTTAAATGATTTTTAATGTTTAGGAACTTATAAAATGTAACATTTAGTAGAACATTCACAACTTCTATATCTGGAAACATTAAAAACTCATTGACTACTTTAATAGTTCATTATTTACAACTAAATAAACCATAATAAATTGGGAAAAAGAAAGGAAGAGACTTGCCTAGATGGAATAGAGCTAAAAACAAATTCAACCAAATGAGAGTGTAACAAATAAGAATCAAAAAAGCAATAGTAGTTACTAAATACAAGAAGTTATAATTAAAAATATATATATATTTTTGGTGGGAAAATTCCAATAAAATTGGACATTTTTCCAAGAAAAGATGAAAACAATAACCACCTTTATCTTGTATATACATTTATCTAGTTCAGGGAGGGGAAGAGAAATAACAAAATGCTGAAACAAGAACACAGGATGACCCCTTGCAACAATGATACAAGCACTATGTTAGAAATAAACTTTACAACTTTGGGGGTGAGGGAGGACTGAGGGAGGTAGAGAAGGAAAGAGATAATGGGAGAACAACAAAGGAGGGAGTAACAATGCTCTACAAGAAATGTACTCATTACCTTACTCATGTAACTGTAACTTCTCTGTACAGCATCTTTACAAGAAAAGAAAATTACAAAAAGAGGTAATGAAAAAACCAACAAAAAGGGATATCATGAAGTAAAACAGAACACAGGGAATAAGAAACACACTTATGGAACTACTTTTAAAGACAAAACTCTAATTTTATGATACTAGCCTAATTTAGATAATAAATAAATAGTAAGAAAGAAAACAAAATTAAAAATAATAAATGAAGTACTAACAAATCAAATAAAGAATATTTTAAAAGGATTAAATGATGAAAGCCTGATTAAATTTCTTCTGGGAATACAATTTCAGTTTTACCCTTGGATGTCAATTAAAGTAATTCATTAGATTAGCAGAATGAAAAAAATCTGCACAATTATCTCAGGAAAGCCAGCAAGGGATAATTGAAGCACATTAATTCTTACTAAAATTTATTAACAAGTTGAAAATGGAAGAAAATTGCTTTAAGGTGCTAAGTATTCTTTAACAAATCTACATTAAAATCATATCAGAAGGTGAAATACTGTATGTTTTCCTTTATGACCAGGAATAAAGGCAGGATATTTACTATCAATTCTATTATTATGTTGGAGATATTAGCCAGGACTAAAAAAGCAAACAAAAATTAATAAAATATTAGCAAAACAAAATCACTTTTAGAATATATTATTTTCTGTTTAGAAAGCCCATAAATCTTACCAAACTTATAAAATAAAAGATTTTATACAATAAAAATATACAAAATAAAATAAAAATATAAAATTGGTAGGTGCATGATGAAGATATGCATGCTTATTTATTATCTTTAAGTAGTTTTGTAAAGGGGTTTCAATTCAAAATGTCATTTTATGAGTACAGTGCATCTTGAGCAATGCCACCATTTTGTAGTTCTCTTCCATCTGCCCCAACTCCATCCATCTCCTGTTACCTGGGTCCATTTTCACATACGTATATTGACTATTGTGACTACATTTAACCACACCTGTATTTCTAGAAACTGAGGCATAAAACTGGGAGAATAGCAAGTCAGAAATCAGTTGGGTGGGCAGAATTGCTGGCTAGAAACTAAGGCAAGAGTTGAAGTCAGTGTAGAATTTCTTTGGTAGGAAAACTCAGCTTTCACCTGTAAGGACATTAATGTGTTTGATACAACCCCACCAAAATATTCAATGGACATTGAGTATAAATATTAACTACCACTAAAAAATTACCTTCACAGCAACACCTAGCTTAAAGTTGCGTTGAATTGCTGGGACTATAGCAAAGACAACTACAAGAAAACACCATAGCAGAACAACCCAAAAGGAAAGTAACCATTTTCGTGTACATCTAAGAGTGAGAATTATTGGTATGATTATAAGATTCGCAGATCATTCTACTTATTTGTGACTGAGGTAGGATTTCCTCAAGATCTAGCAGGCTCTCAAATTCAAAGTCTTAGCCTATATATTATGAAATCAAGAAAACAAATAAATCTTTACCATTAAATCTAAAATAAATGAGATTTCTCCTGCCTAATGTTTGACTCCCCTCTTCCTGTATGGTGAGGTTGAATGACAAGAAATTGAAGAAGGTTAGATTCCTGCTTTTGAAAAGTTAGTCATTTGGTCATTAAGCAGGTACCAGAAAGGATTTTAGAAGAAAATGTTAACTCAATGCTGTAAAGACTCTGTGTACAGTGATCATTTATTTCATGGAGTGAGTTGAGATCACAAGTTTAGAGCTATTAGCATCTTTTCCCTTAAAGTATGAAGTATAAATATTTATCTGAATTTCCTTTGATGGATGCTTAATATTTAGTGCTGATTGCATCAAAGCAGCTAAATGTCAAATCATTTGGAGGCATAATGAGAGAAGAAAAAGGTGCTTTACCTTATTGGTGAAAAGTATTGAAGGGCATACTTTTAATACTCTGTTCACAAAGTAAACAGCTCTGTCTGATTCATTTCAGCTTTGCAAATGAAACATCCCATTATCACATTGTACGTATTAAGGTCAGTCCATACATGTCTTTGGCACCAAAGAAGATATTAGCAAAAGGTTGTGCTTGTCCAATTTTGTTTATATTCACATTTCTAAAAACAATCAGCATTCCACTTTAAAAGCATTCATATTATTTGAACTTTGCAATTACATTGCTTCTCTATCAATCATTGAATTCTTATTTTCATATTAACCAGTCATTGTCAATCATTGTCAGCATAACTCAAAAATTGAAATAAAACACAAATATTTTATTTGTCTTAAAGTCTTTGAGTGGAAAGTTGCATTGCTTAAATTAAATTTTATAGTACTTGAAAAAGCACTTCGAAAATACCATACACAGAGGTTACAATTACAAGAGCAAGGTAATGAGTACATTTCTTATCAAGCATTGTTGCCTCCTCCTTTGTTTCCCCTTATCATCCCTTTCCATCCCCCCCTCTCTCCCCCGCCGCCCTCGCGCCCCTGGCGACAAAGTTGTAAAGTTCGACATAACATCTTGTACATCTCAATGTTGCAATGGGTCCACCTGTATCCCCATTTAAACAATTGGTTTTTTCCCTTCGCCTCCACAAATTATACCAATATCAAATACAGTGAAAACAGGGGTTATACCATGGGGGAGAGACTTACAAAGCAACAAAGAAATCATCTTAAAAATATGTTAAAAAAACAATAGCAAGAAAGAAAAACGATTTGAGTCCTTATCTTGGGGTTCATTTCACCTAACATCAACTTATCTGACCATTTCTACTTGTCTCAGACATATACTAGCTATTGCAAATAAGGAAAACCATAGGACCTATGTTTCTTTGGGCCTGGCTTACTTCACTTAATATATTTTTTTCCAAGTCCTTCCATTTCCTAACAAATAGGGCAATATCATTCTTTCTGATGGAGGCATAGAATTCCATTGTGTATATATACCACATTTTTTGATCCATTCATCTACTGAGGGGCATCTGGGTTGGTTCTATATCTTAGCTATGGTAAATAATGCTGCGATAAACATAGTTGTGCTGGTAGCTTTAGTATGGTCTTGCTTGTGATCATTTGGGTAAATGCCCAAAGTGGCATTGCTGGGTCATAGGGGAGCTCTATGGGGAGTCTTTTGAGGAAACTCCATATTGCTTTCCAAAGTGGTTGAACAAGTTTACACTCCCACACAACGCAGTAGGGTTCCCTTTTGGCCGCATCTCCTCTAGCATTTGTTGTTATTAGAATTCTTGAGTGTAGCCATTCTAATATTAAAAAAAAGAAAAAAAATCTATTGGAAGGTTTCCAAAACTCCTCCCTTTTCACCTCCTGGTGTGTATGAAAAAAGTATTGGGTTTATCTAGTTAAATCATAACTAAAATTGTATTTTGAAAGAGGCTATTTCCTTAGAATTCATTCAAGATACCCATTGGGGAAATCAATTTATATGGTCAATGGACATTTTTTGGTCATGATTCAATTGTAAGTAATCTGTTATACTCAAAAAAAAGAAAAGAAAAAGAAAATCACTTCGATTTTGAGACAATGTAATGGAATAAAGAGCATAATTGAATAATTACTTACGGTGAGGAAGTAAATTCTTAATGTAATGTGGAAAGATGATAATAACATTTTTGTCTTCTAAAATTCATATGAAAGCAATGATTTATTTATATATTGTTTATCAAAAGGTAAATGAAAGAACTTGAGGATTGTGCAACAAATGCAAAGCGAGAATCATATTTCATTGGAAGCATCATTTCCTCATGGTATCTATGAGGTGACTGGGCAGAATCTTATTAATAATAGCTGACACCAAAGCATACAGTTTAAGACTGATTACCTATAAGTAGATTAAGTGTATTAAGTAGATTAAGCTGTTCATTAACAGATTACCTGTTGAAATCAATAACAAATAAGAAAATTGAATCAATAATAAAAAGTTCAGATCAAATAAATTCTACGACCAGATGACTTTGCTGTGAACTTCTTCCAAACACAAAACTAATATCAGTTCTTCTCCACCTATTTCAAAAAAATTAAGAAGAAAGAAGTCTTCCAGGCCCATTTTAGAAGACTGCATCACTCTGAATCCAGACCCAGACAGAGAGACAACAACAATAAAAATGCAAGCCACCTCCACATAGAACTGATAGTCAACCAGCATTTACTAAAGCAGAAGTTTAATCTCTGCAGCATAAACAAATGACATCTTCAAACAGTTGGATGCTAATGTGTTAAAGACTCTGTGTGTGAGTGTGTGTGTGTGTGTGTGTGTGTGTGTGTGTGTGTGTGTGTCATTCGTAGGGTTTGAACTTAGGGACAGAACTCTGTCCTTGAGGTTGGTTTGTTTTTTTTTTTTCTTTTTTTTCCTCAAAGCTAGTGCTCTATCATTTGAGCCACAGCTCTTTTTCCAGCTTTTTGATGGTTAATTGGATATAAGAGTCTTACAGATTTTCCTGCCTGTGCTGGCTTTGAACTGCTATCCTCAAATCTCAACTTCCTAAATTGCTGGGATTGCAGGCTTGAGCCAACAAGAGCCTAGCATAAAGCTTTTTATTTTTTTTAAAAGACAAAACAAAAACTTCATTGGAGAAGTGGGCAGTAATCAGCTTCTAATCTTACAGAGATAAACAGTGATGGAATATCATTGGAAAGCAGTCACACCACCATTTACTAAGACCCCTCACTGAACCCACTCCTCCCCAAAGGCTCTCCTAGCCAGGTTCTAATGGACCCATAGAGAGATTTTAAGTGAAAACAAATATTTCTTCAGTACTTATTCCCACATACTTTCAGTCATTGACTTGAGCAACTTTTATATTTTGGAGAAATAATCTTGGAATATTTCGGCTAAATGACTAATTCTGTGCTAGGAGCAGATTTAGTATGAATTATCTTTCCTGTTGTACACATTAGGCATGTTCATACTCTATATTGTAAGGTACTGGAAATATAGATGAGAAAAACTGTAAAATACTAAATTACTTCAGTTGTTGCAAAATTTTATTTCTTCATTTTATTTGCTAAATTGATTTCATGATACTAATAATCATTAAAGGACTATTTACAAAGTCAGATTATTGTGGACCCTTTCTCTAGATGTTCAGTTAATAAACAGGAATTAACTTTTAGACTAGGGGAGTTTTATTGAGTGCCTTATAGAGGTAAGAGTATAATCAGAAATTTTGGGAAAATTATACAAATATTTATAGATAATCATATATGTATACGTTTCAACATATATTTATTTAAAGTTATATGAAAAACGTGTTGGCATCCATCATTTAAAACCATTGAAGCTGGGCACAAATGGCTCACACCTGTAATCTTCATTACTCAAGAGGTTGAGATCTGAAGATTCCTGTTCGAAGCCAATTCAGGCAGGAAAGTGTGAGACTCATGTCCAATCAATTACCAGGAAAGCCAGAAGTGGAGCTGCGACTAAAGTAATACAGTGCTACCCTTGAGCAAAAATGTTCAGGGGCAACATGCAGGTCCCTGGACTGGCACCCACATATGGACGCACATGCATACACATGCACATTGAAACTATCCCATTTTATACCAGATTTATATATGTGTGAGTATTCATATGTATTTTTTATTATTTAGAAACATAAGGACAAGCAAGGAAAAGCAAAAATACCTCAGTAAACCATTTGTTTGCAATCTGTAATACTCATTTTATTAAGATCATATTATGATTAAATTCATGAAGATATAAGATCCTTCTCCCCTATAAAAGAAAGCAGATAGAAATTGAATTTTTATCATACTGTTTCTCATCATTTTACGGAGTGTGAATTCATTCTAGTCACCTGGCATTCAAATCTTTCTCCTTCTTGATAAAATGTATGCACTCCTGTGAGGTCCTGTTAAAATCAGAATCACAATATGGGGAATGGGGTTAGTGTATCTATTTAACCTAGCTTGTTGTGATGCAGTCAATACATTGGTGTAGTGAGTAGGTAAACTTGTAATGTGAGCTCACTTCGCACTATAGTCTATATTTAAGGGAAATATCACTTTAAACTAACTCTTCACCATCTGCTGTACACTCTAATTTAAAAGGACCATAATTAACTAATGCAAACATAGGTAAGAGAAGAATGATCAAATCACCTATTTATGTGCGATATTCAGTTGAGGATGCATCTGTTCTGTTTATCTCAGGAATATTAGATGCTAATTGGGAGATAGTCTTCTCTCTCCACATATGTGTATAAATTTAAAAGAGAATCAATCATCCTTGAGGTGATTGACTTTCATGAAATTACCATAATAATACAGTTTGGCTATCATTAAGAACCACAATGGAATGATGATTATTTATAATAACTAGGGTTACATTTTTATAAAATGCCGAATCACAAAGTGGCTGTCAAAAATTACTTGAAAAGGAAGATCGTTATTTTAATTACACTATATTTAGATTAACTCAAGTATAATTTCTATTATTGAACTATTTTTCCTACATAAAAGGCAATTTCTAATGACTCAACTTAATAAACATGAGAAAATTTGAAGGCAGCCTAGAATTTATTTCATAAATGACCCAAACCTTTCACATTAGACAGTGACACAAATGGCATTTTTGCAGTTTATTTTTAGTAGTTTAAAAATTATTTGTATTTTGAACTGAAGGAATCACTGATATCAAACTTATCCCATAAATACATATGTAAATCTGCCATATGTTGTATGTAATCAGTTTACAGTCCCACCCCTACTCTTGAGGATATTCATGATACCTGCTATAGATAGAATATAAGGTGAATTTTGCCACCAGCTCTGAAATTTTCCTGGAATAAATTGATAGAGATTAAGTAGGATATAGTCATACAGATTCATTGCTTGCAGGAAGGAATCAATGTAATTACCCACTACCTTACAATAGAAGCTTGGGTCTCATTTCTATAGGACACAAGGAAATAAGAATGTAAAGCATTTTTAGAGGTGGAGTATAATTTTCTAGAAGATTATAAAAGGCCTAAATGAACTTATTTTTTGTTTTTTTACTCAAGACTAGTGTTCTACCACTTGAGGCAAGACTTCATTTCTAACTTTTTGGTGATGAACTAGAGATAAGAGTCTCATGGACTTTCCTGTCTGGGCTGTCTTTGAATTGTTGTCTTCAGATCTCAACCTTCTGTGTTGCTAGAATTACAGGCATGAGCCACTTGGTGCTGGCTTCAATTTGTTTTTATTCAGAGAGATTAGCATGCCAATTAAATGCCATAAGGTAGGTTTGGGGTGAATCACTCTCCCATGATGGGAGAGGGAGAATCTATTAAGACTAGCATAGAGATTACTGCAATAGAGACTTGTGTAGGGAAAGAAATTAAGCTCAAGTATAAGTACAATAATAAAAATATAGCTACAAAGCAGAAAATGCACAGAAAATGACTAAGGCAGAAAAAAGGATAATAACAATAATCAGGAGCCAAGCACTGGTGGTTCACCTGTAATACTAGCTACTCAGGAAGCTGAGATCTAAGAATTATAGTTCAAAGCCACCTGGGGAAGCAAAGTCCATATGAGACTCTTACCGCCCATTAACCACCAGAATACTGGAAGTAGAGCTGTGGCTCAATTGCTCAAGAATGCTAGTCTTGAGCAAAAGAGTTCAGGGACAGTGTTTAGGCCCTGAATTCAAGCCCCACAATCAAGAGAAAAAAAGGATAAGGGGAGATTCAGGCTAAAATAAGTAGACTCTTATTGAAAGGAAGGAGAGATGAATAACTCTCCTCAGGGAACAGGAGATATAAAATGAAAAATAGAATTATATAGAATGAGATGATCAGACATTGGGAGTAATTAGATATTGAGTGTAAAAGACTTTGGTTAAACTAGAGTTAGAAATGGTCTATATTGTGGTAGAATGTACCATTACAATCATGGTTAAGTGTATGGCTCAGTAGCATTAAGTACAGTTCCGTCATTGTTGGTCCAACTTCACCATCTATCTTCAGAACTCTATTATCTCAAATTAAAATCTATACTCAATAGGCAATCATTCCACATGCTTAGTAGAAGCCATTCTAATATTGAACAAGTCAAAGAAGAACATACAAACCTAAACCACTTGGACAACCCGAGTAGAACTGGATCAAGAAGAAATTCTGTCATTACCTCTTTTGTATGTAAACTGAGAACCATGAAAAATACTTTAATAGCTCAAAAGTTATTGCTCATTATCTTCTCTCTCCCTGCCTTTTCTAGTTCTTGTTCTCCAGTTCTTTCAGTAGAAGAAAGAGATGAGAACTCAGTCTAATCTCACTGAAGGAAAGCAGAGTTTAGAGAAAGGGTAAGCTCTGGAGTAAAAGGGAAATGTAGTTCTCTGTTTGCTATTTGGGCCAACAAAAAAACATCTTTCTCTCCTGGTAGCAGCAACATCTACAATTTAAAATTAAGCTCTTCTGCAGAATAGCAGATAGTGGCTGTATTCAAAAGGGCATTCTGATCCCTTAAAAAAAGACAACACTAGTGTTTTAGCTGGGCAAAGATTTAAAATTATATACATGTCAAGCCTGGCACTGGTGGTTCACATCTGTAATCATATTGAGAAGGCTGAGGATCATGGTTCAAAGCTACCCTGGGAAGGAAGTCCCTGAGACTCTTGCTTCTAATGAATTAACAAAATAGCTGGAAGTGGAGCTGTGGCTCAAGTGGTAGAGTATTAGTAAAACAACAACAACAACAACAACAAAGAGACAAAAACAACAAAGCAAAGCAAAACAAACAACTCAGGGATAGTGCCTAGGACTGGCACACATGCATGCATGTGCACACACACACACACACACACACACACACACGTCAAAGGATAAGAGAAAACCATTTATAAGTCTTTCCTTTAAAAGCAAAATATCTGGGCTGGGAAGGTGGCTCAGTGGTAGAGCGCTTGCCTTGCATGCTCGAGGCCCTGGGTTCGATTCCTCAGCACCACATAAGCAAAAAGAAAAAAGCCG
>NW_012267219.1:4792893-4793990 GCF_000151885.1 Dipodomys ordii
TCCTTAATTTGGTGTTCAGTGTTTGTTCTCAAATCACTTAGTTGATTGGTTATGGTTTCTTTGGACTCCCATTCCTTCTGTTGGGTTCCATTCAGCATTCCTTTTGTGGTCTCCCTGACTTCCTTCAGCTCTTTGTTAATGGATTCCATGAATGCCTTTAGTGATCTTTGTGCATACTCTACCTGGTCTCTCAATTCCTGTATTACTCTTCATTAGCTACCTCCTGTTCGAGGGATTCCTGCAGTTCTCTTTCCTCCCATACGTGGGATTCCTGCAGTTCTTTGAGTGTTCTCAGCCTGCTCATGCCATTCCTCCCTTTCTCTTTGAGTATTCTCAAGTTGTTCACGCAAATCCTGTATCAGTTTTTGAGTAGCTTCCTCATGCTTATGATATTCCTGTATAAACTTTTGGGATGCCTCCTCTCTCTCCCTATCACGCTCATACAGAGTCCTTTTTAAGTTGTCAAACATCTCATTTATCATGTTTGCCAGCAGTGTTTGTAGAGCTATTTGGGATCTCTCCTCTGGATTATTCATTATCTGTTCTGTCCCCTGATTATCATGACTGGGTGTTGAGATACCCGCAGTTGCCATTTTTCTTGTGTTTTTCCGGCTCACTCTGCTCATTTGAGATGAAAATAGCACCAGTTTTGTGCTCGAACACTATCTTAAGGCAACCATCAACCAAAGTCTGAATTTGTACAGTCAATAGTCTGCAGATACAATCTAGTTCAACAGATACATCTATTCGACATCAAACAACTATATGTTAATGGGCTTCAAACTGCAGAGAAGTATTTGGAAAATCGGATATTATTAGGTTTAGGGGGAGATGTGGGCAAAAAATAGGAATAGATTGGTGTGGGGAGGCACAGGAGAGTTAACTATGTCCTAATCTCAATGCAGGAAATAGGTTGGGTAGGATGCAAGTAGAGAGCGAGAGAAAAAGAAGAAAGAGAAAGGGAAATGAAAAGAGACCAGAGAAAAGATAGAAATGTAAAAATTAATATTATTAGGAGATTAAAAGACCATCTATTTAGAGAGGAATGTGAATATATTGAGAGAAGGGGAGGGACATAGAGGAGATGTGAAAAACTT
>NW_012267219.1:4794040-4797125 GCF_000151885.1 Dipodomys ordii
CCCAGGCCCAGAGTTCAGGCCCCACGACCGGACCCAAAAAAAAAAAAAAAAGAAGAAGAAGATCTGGGTACCTGAGTCTGAAGGAACCTATGTGATCTTTGGTCAAGCCTGGGGAAGTGATTTCAGCCACAATTTCACTTCTGGGTTATCTAGCTGGGCTAGCTTTTGAACAAAACCCTCAGCACTCTGTCTCCTAAGTAGCTAGGACTATAGGAGTGAACCACTGGCACCTGACTGTTTTGTTTTTAAGAAAAGAATTTGCTATGGAGTTTTGGCAACTGAATGAGTTGGTAATAGTACACTAGACTTCTATTTTATAAATTAATTTTGCAGATAATATCAATCTACTCCTTCATACATCTCTTCTTCTGAGCAGAGGAGAAAAAAAGAGATGCTATAAAAACTACATTTGAAAGACTTTCAATTTCCACTCCAGTGTGAAAAAAATGCATGAATCATCATTCCCGCTTACAACAGGAAAAAATGCTGAGCAAAGTGAAAACCACTAGTGAAGATCTTTTCCCAGTTCGTGGACTTTCTATTTATCTACTAGCTATGTCCTTTGCCTGGCAGAAGCTCTGCAGTTTCATGCAATCCCATTTGTCCAACCTTTCTTTGATTTGCTGTGCTTCAGGGTCTCTATTAAGAAAATTTTGCACTGAGCCAAGGAGACCTAGAGTTTCTCTTATTCCTTCCTGTAATGTTTACAGGCAGTCTGCTTTTATTTTGAGGTCTTTGATCCATTTGGAGTTCATTCTGGTACAAGATGAAATATACCAATATAGCTTTAGTTTTCTACAAGTGTTTAATCAATTTTGCCAGCTTCATTTACTGAAGAGGCTGTCTTTCTTCCATTCTATTTTTTTTAGCTCCCTTGTCAAAGATTAGGTGGCTTTAGTTCTGTGGGTTCATTTCTGGGTCTTCAGTTCTATTCTATTGGCCCTCAAGTCTGTTCTTATGCCAGTACCAAGCTGTTTTGATTACCATGGGTTTGTTGTAGAGTTTGAAATTTGGAATTGATATTCTTCCAACAGTGTTCTTTATACTAAGGATTGTTTTTTGCTATTCAGGGACTTTTATTGTTCCATATGAATTTTTGGATTTCTTCTTCTATTTCATTGAAGAATGAGGTTGGGATATAGATAGGTATTGCATTGAATTTATAGATAGCCTTTGGCAGTATTGCCATTTTCACAATGTTAATCTTCCTAATCCAGTGCATGGGAGGTTGTTCCATTTCCTTAGTTCTTCTGTAATTTCCTTTTTCAGGTTTTTAAAGTTTTCCTCATACAGCTCCTTCACTTCTTTTGTTAAGTTAACTCCTAAGTATTTTGCTTTTTGTGGTGCTATTACAAAAGAATCCCCCAACAACAAATCCTCAAAGATACAACTGCCCAATTAATAAGTGGGCTAAAGACTTAAAGAAAGACTTCTCTGAAGAGGAAATAAGAATTATCATTAGAAACATGAAGAAATGCTCAACTTCTCTAGCCATAAAAGAAATGCAAATCAAGACAACATTGAGATTCCATCTCAACCCAGTTAGAATGGCTATAATCAAGAAATCTAGTAACAACAGATGCTGGAGGGGTTGTGGCCAAAAGGGAACCCTACTGCATTGTTGGTGGGAGTGTAAACTTGTTCAGCCACTCTGGAGAGCAGTATGGATGTTCCTCAAAAGACTCCACATAGAGCTCCCTTCTGACCCAGCAATCCCACTTTTGGGCATTTACCCAAATGATCACAAGCAAGGTCATACCAAAGCTACCAATACAACTATGTTTATTGCAGCATTATTTACCATAACTAAGATATGGAATCAACACAGATGTCCCTTAGTAGATGAATGGATCAAGAAAATGTGATATATATATATATATATATATATATATATACATACATACATACACACACACACACACACACACACACACACACACACACACACACACACACACACACACATATATATATATATAATGATATCCTATGCTTCCATCAGAAAGAATGACATTGTTTCATTTGTTAGGAAATGGAAAGACTTGAAAAAATTATATTAAGTGAAGTAAGACAGGCCTAAAGAAACATAGGTCCCACGGTTTCCCTTGTTTGCAATGACTAGTATATGTCTAGGACAAGCAGAGAGGGTCAAAAGCTCTGTACATATGACCACATGAGATAATGTTAAGCAAAATATACTCCAAGACAGGGACACACGTGGTTTTTTCTTTCTGGCTAGTGTATTAATGTGTTCGTAATGTACTGTGTGATTGTTTTTGTTTCTTTTGTATGTTCTTCCCCCACAGTATAACCCCTATTTTCACTGGATTTGATGCCGGTGTTCTGCATCTTATATATACATTTTTGGAATTGGGGGAGGGGAAGGGATATAGCAGAATGCTTAAATGGGATGCAGGTTGACCCATTATGACAACAAGATATACAGACACTATGTTGAAAATGAACTTTACAATGTCAGGGTTGGAGGACAGGAGGAGTTGGGGAGGTGGGGAGAGAAGAGATGGTAGGGGGAAAAAAGGGAGGAGATAACAATGCTCTCTAAGAAATGTACTCATTACCCTACTCATGTAACTATAACCCCTCTGTAAAATATTTTTACAATAATATATAGATATATACATATATATATATGTAATTTTAAAAAGTGAAAACTACCATTTAGATTTGTCAGAGAACTGAGGTCACAGAATCAAACATCACCCTGAAGGCTGGCAAGAAGTGTGAATGCAGGCATCAGAAACCAGGTTTACCTAAAGCCTAAGTTGCTGGACTTGTAGCCAGTAGCTTAAAACTGTTGGGAGCTGAAAGTAAGTTAAATAATTATATTAATTTAACACACACATACATTTTATTTATTTTTTATTTTTTTGCCTCATCATTTATTATTCTTAATTTTATTTTATTTTATTTGTGAACATACTGTACAGAGGGGTTACAATTACGTGGGCGGGATAATTCATACATTTCTTACCAAGAATTGCAGCCTCCTCCTTTGTTTACCCTTCACATTCCTTCCCAGCCTCCCCCCTCCCCCCCAATCCCAATCCTTCTCCTTCCCTCCCTT
>NW_012267219.1:4806370-4811871 GCF_000151885.1 Dipodomys ordii
GAAGAAAAAAAAAAGTTCTTTGATTTTTTTTTTGATTTTTTTGGGAGGGGTGGGAAGAATCCTGTATCTCCCTTTTGTCTGTAACCAGCCTCTTGTTGAGTCTCTGGTCAGCTTGAGGTCCTGTGGCTTGATTGGTTTCTTAAGTCAGTTTGTTCGAACAGGCTGAAAATGCTCTGTTTTACCCAAGATTTTGAGATCCCCCTCCCAGGTTAGTTTAATGGGAGGGTGATCTCCTTTGAGAATCTCAAAAGAGGGGGATGCAGTGATGAGGCTAGGTTCTGGGTAGAGTTGAGGCCTTTCAACAAACAGTAGCTTTTCCCTGGGGCTATTTTATGTAAAACTCAGAGCCCAGCCTGGAGCCATTCTCAGGGTTTCTGTTTTTCGATTGATTGTGGAGGCTGCTAGAGGGAGGGGCAGCCTCTGGCTCTGGTTACCCAGTGAGGAAAGCCACTCCAATGGCTGGTGCCTGAGCTGGGTGACTTTTCCCTGGATGGAGCCGAGTCTGGCAGGTCACTTCACCATTAAGTTCTTGTGACCTGCTAATTGACTCGTTTTATTCCAAGGCCTGAGTTGGAGCTGGCGGCTCCTCCGAGCTTTAGCGGTATCCAAGATGGAGATCACCGGTGCTGGGGAGGGGAGGGGTGGTCTTCCCTCCTCTGTTCCCTGAGAAGGAGTGAGGACGTCGGGCTTCTACTCACACAGAGTCTTGGTTCCTGGGTCGTCTCTGGTCTGCAAACTGCAGGATGAAGATTTCTGCTCCTTGTCCTTTCTTGCTGGTGTTGAGTAGAATCCACTCGCCCGCTGCGTCTGGCTCCTTCGTCCCGGATTCTCTGTGGCTCAGGTTTGGGTGCCCTGCGGTTGCTGCCGCGATCCTGCCGCCGCTGCGGCGGCTGCTGGCAAGTGCTCAGATGTGTCTCCTTGCCTTGGCTTCCCCTCTCTTGCTTAACTCTCTGTCCTGTGATGGCACACTTGGTGTGATTCTCTGGCTTAGGACTGTTCACTGGAACTCTAAAACTGCTTTCTATGTAAGAGCTTGTTCAGATTCCAACTTCTCCTCCGCCATCTTCCCTGAACCTTCACACACATACATTTTAATACAGACATTCTGTGTCTTATGGTAATTTATCATAAGTGTGCATGAGTAGTGGGGCTTGAACTCTGGGCCTGGGCACTGTTCCTCAGCTCTTCAGCTCAAGGCAAGCACTCTACCACTTCAGCCACACCACCACTTTTTCCAGTTTTCTGGAGGTTAATTGGAGATAATATTCTCACAGACTTTCTTGCCTGGGCTGGCTTTGAACTGTGATCCTCAGATTTCAGCCTCCTGAGCAGCTAGGATTACAGGTATGAGCCATAGGCGCCCAGCATAATCATTGATTTTGATTGTACCTTGGCTATGGCTTTTGATGATAAAACCAAAGATTCATGCAGTTTGTCTTTCAAGGAAATGGTGAAACTGAGATGGATGGAAAGTTGTGTATCAAAAGCAAATACAAATGATAGTCAGGGATGAAGAAGACCAGCAAAGAGGCTGTGGAGAGGATAGACCTGAAATAATACAAAGATAATTATAAAAATAGATGGACAGAACACCTGCTCCATGGTGCTATAAAAGAATCTCCTTCCATTCTGTCAATTGCTCAATCAAATCTAAAAACAAATATACTAGCTAAGATCTGGGAGTTATTTATCTCTACTAGGTACATTAGATCTATTTTATCCTGTTAAAACAAATCAATCCCAATCTATCTACTGTACCAATACTAAAGAGAAACTATTTTGCAATCTAATGGCTAAATGGATATTGAAATATGTAATATGACAATTAAGGGTTTTGATATTATAAGTTTCACATTTTGTAAGTAATTGATTTTATTTTTTATATGAAGTAGCTTGCATTTACAGACACTATGCACAGATCACGTTGTGAAGTGTGTGTGCTGTCTTGTCTCACTTACAATACTTCCAGATTTTATTATGGATGAAAAATAAAATTTGCTTTGTTGAAATGGCAAATGCAAACATTTTTTTCAAACTTAATGAAATATGCTAGAGTTATTTCAGAGATAACTGATTTAGAAATAAAGAAATGTAGGTGATTTAGTTTCTGCTCAAGAAAACTATAACACTTTGCTTAACTTGCTACTTTCCAATCTGCACATGGTTACATGACACTGATGAGAGCCAAGTGGGAAAATCACATTAAAAACATTGTTTTTTCACTCAAATCTTCAGAGCTACCTTTTTTACCTCCAAAAATATCTCATTTTTTTTCTCTATTGTCACCTGTCACCTGCTTTTTCTTCTTATTTCAAACCCTGTTGTAAATGAAACCAAGTAGGAAATTAAACTGAAGGCTGTAGTTTCAACAATAACAAAAATTCCACTTATTTTATGTATATTTTCAATTAAAAGAAAAACATCCTAAAATATTTTCAAGTTTGAGAAGTAGGTAACAGCTAACTTTGGATGAAATATTCAATGCCAATCAGCAAATAATTCATTCATAAGGAAATTTCATAATACATATTATTTCCAAGAAGATTTGCCTGGCTTCAGAATGTTACAGATTTTTTTTATGGTACAAGAAAAATCTCTATGCCTGATTGTGCTTGAGATATTAAAATTATATATGAAGCCAGGAGCCACTTTAAATAGTATCTATTGAGGGAGCTGAGATCTGAGAATCATGGTTTAAAGCCAGCCCAGGCAGGAAAGTCTTTGAGACTTTCTATTGCCAATTACGCATGAAAACAAGAAAAGTAGAGAGATATGTACTACATGTGTCAAAGTTTCATTACCATAAAGGAATCAGTTTGTTTTTGTCTTTTGTTTTATGGATAGTGTATGTATATGTGAGGAGGACAATTTTTTTTCCTTTTTTTGTGGGGGGGATTGGTCGTGGGGCTGGAAGACGGGGCCTGGGTGCTGTCTCTGAGCTCTTCAACTCAAGGTAAGCACTCTACCATTTGAGCCACAGCAACTCTTCCATTAAGAGTCCAAAAGACTTTCCTGCCCAGGCTGACTTTGATTTGTGATCCTCAGATCTCAGCCACTTGAGTAGCTAGGCTTACAGGCATGAGCTACTTGTGCCTGGCTTATTTTTTTTCCTTTTAACTATCTTAGCTTCATCAACTTCTCTCTTCTGTTAAAGGACATGTTAAAAACAGAAAATTTTAGTTGATATAAGTTATATGACATAGGAGACATCCTGGGGACTGAGGAGCCAAAGAAAGACTTAAACCTAATTATTTTTCTATAGTCAATTTGGAAAAACACAGAAGAAAGACTATGGTAGAACAAATGACCAGAATAAGCTGGTAGGATCTAGCGGAGATGAGAATTCTCTCTTCCCATTGGCACTTCCTGTGGGATCTGCTCATAGGAGGTTATTATGACCTTCTGAGGAAAATCTGAATGCCCTTCCTGCACTTGTCATTTCAGATGTCATTAGCATCTAATATTGTCTGTCAAGAGGCCACACTTTGAAGTAATGTGTCTTAACCTGCCTAAATATGTGAGGTATAAATTACATACTTATTATTTTCCCAAGTTACTGTAATTTTTTCTTTCATTAGTCTAACCATGGAAAAGAGAAGCAAAGTCACTCTGCTTGTTTTATAACATTATTTAGCCACAAACTTCCTTTTGTGAGAGAAGCCCTTTAAATACATAAACAGAAACAATTGAAGTTGTGTGCAGTTGCTATCGACCTATTTTTAAAGTAGATATGTTTTGGAAGCGTGGTTGTAGAGTATGAGCATTGAGAAATGTCATTATGTATATCATATATTATAATATATATGAAATAGTGTCAATATATTAGATTGATCAATGAATAGATAGCTAGATAGATAAATAGATAATTGAAAATTGAAATTCATTGAATAGGAAGAGGCTGTGGAAGTTGGTCTGAGTAAAACAAGGAATATTTGGACTTGGCATTTTAATTTTAAGCAGTCAATCAGACCTGCAAGTGTGGATACAAAGAGCAGTTGGGGAAATTCATCTGGTGACTAATATTGGGAAGTCACCCATTTATGAATGTTTTTTAAATCATGAGACTAGCTAGATAGTATCATGAGAGTAAATTTAATTGCAGTTCCAGAGAACTTCAATACTTAAGGAAATTAAGTATATCTAGCAAAGCCAAGGAGGAGAAATGAATAATAAAGTAGGAATAAAATCAGAGTAGTACAACAGCCCTTAGCCAACAGGAAAAAGAATCTTGCAGTAATCAATTGTGTTAATTGCTGCTGACCAAGTAAGATGAAGACTGAGAAGAGACAATTAGAGCTAACAAAATGCAGGTCATTGGTAACCTTGACAAGAATAGTTCCTGAGAAAGCATAAGTGAAGAGTTTGATTCAAATAGTTGAGGCAAAGGTGAGGCAAGCAATTAGAAGAGGAACTAAAAATATGGTCCTTAGCTACAGGAGAATTCAGTCCACCAAAAAAGTGTTAAAGTGAGAAAAATTATCAGTTGCTAAGGAGGCAGGAATCTTTAGAGACAAAGAACTATTTTATAGGGACAAATTACTATTTTAATACACCTTCTAAGTGTCTCTTTTCGTAAGGAAAAGATTTTTAGGAAAATAAACTGCTTTCCCAGACTCAGGCTTGTCTGCCATCTTTATGATGTAAATTAGTTCAGTCTAACATTTTAATCTGTTGAATCTATGACCTTGACCTAATCATGCCTCAATCTGCATCTATCATCTTTCTTGAGCATCCTTAAGAATAAGCCTATCCCTAGTGTGTGTTTCTTTATGAGTCTTCCTAGGCTCCTTGAATATAATCCCCAAACTTCCTTTGTTATAAGAGGATACTTCTTTGAAAAAAGAGTTTCATGTTGTTCCTGCTGCAGAAAATAAATCTTCCTTGACTTTTTATTTCTTGCTATGCTTCTTTGGTGAGTCACACTCAACAAAATGTAAATTAATTGCATTTAGTGATAAAATTACTCATACAGAGGTTAATTTGACATTTGATTCAGTAAGTGAAAATGTACACTCTTCATAGCAAAAGTGAAAATCTTTTTTTTTATTGTGAAAATACCATACAGAGGGGTTACAATTACATGGGCAAGGTAATGAATACCTTTCTTATCGAGAATTGTTGCCTCCTCCTTTGTTTCCCCTTCTCATCCCTTCCCATCTACCCCACCGTCACAAAAGTTGTAAAGTTCATTTTTCGACATAACATCTTGTACATCTCATTGCTGCAATGGGTCCACCTGTATCCCTATTTCAACAATTTGTTTTTTCCCTTCCCCTCCACAAATTATACCAACATCAAATACAGTGAAAACAGGGGCTATACCATAGGGGAGGGATGTACAAAACAACAAAGAAATTATCTTATAAATATGTTAGAAACAAGAGCAAGAAAGAAAAACCATTTGAGTCCTTATCCTGGGGTTCATTTCACCTAACATCAACTTATCTGACTGTTTCTGCTTGTCTCAGACATATACTAGTTATTGCAAATAAGGGAAACCA
>NW_012267219.1:4813521-4822999 GCF_000151885.1 Dipodomys ordii
GCTTTTTTCTTTTTGCTTATGTGGTGCTGAGGAATCGAACCCAGGGCCTCATGCATGCAAGGCAAGCACTCTACCACTGAGCCACCTTCCCAGCCCTAGTAATTCAATTTTTATTTTTTAAATGTTCTGAAAATTTCTTACTAATTTAGAGCACTCTCATAAATCTCAACTTTAATTTAAAGGTACATTTGCTGACTTCTTTGGATTTTTGGCATAATAAAATATTTAAGGTAGCACATCAAGTGTATGAGAATGTCTTTCTTAAATTTAGCCATGGCTATTTATCATAAACTGCTATAAGAATTTTCTTTAAAAAGAAAAATAGTAAATGTAAAAAAAGAGTTTTCTAATATTATAAATCATATCATGCCTTTACCTTGCTCAAAATATTCCAGAAGTTTCATATCACTTAAAATGAGATTGGATAATGTTTTAAATAAGTTTTTTATTGTGAAAGTACTGTACAGAGGGTTTACAGTTACATGAGCAAGGTAATGTGTACATTTCTTACCAAGCCTTGTTGCCTCCTCCTGAGATCTAATATTCTTATAAATGATTTTAAAGGCCCTATATGATCTGAACTGATGTGATCCCCACCAGATGGTCTCAATGGGACTCCTTTATTTTCACCAAATATATTATACTGATTCCTTTACATTAAATTCTGCCCAATTGCCTTAATTCCTATGTTATCCATTCACAATATGTATAACGGACTCCTGTTGAAGAAATACACAATATCTACTTCAGAGGACCTTTAGAATTTGTCAGTCTTCTTTGATAGCTATAATGGAGTACTACAAACACTTTAAAAAGAATATATTACAACCCAGAGAAAAGTCTGAGTTAAGGTGGAAGACACAATCAGTTCCTGGTGAGCTCTCTTCCCGAAATGTAGACTCGGGATCACCACATACTTGCATGGTCTTTCCCTGGTATGTGCATGCTTAAAGAGTAGTAGAGTTTTCTGGAGCCTTTGGTTGGAAAGGTCTAATCTTATCTGACCCATCTCATTTTACTCCAGCTGTTTCTTTAGAGCTACCATTTCCAGTTAAACCTCAGTGGGTGATAGAGCTTCAATATGTGAATTTGGGGGCACAAACATTCCCCTTTGTTAAAATCTATGTTTTCTCATCTAAAATTAAATGCCATTTATACTACTGTATGTACTTCCACTGTATTCAAAAGTATTAAAATTGCACTATGCATGTATTTGGAGTGTTATTTTTTGGGGGGAGGGCTTGAACTCTGGGCCTGGGTGCTGTTCTTGAGCTCTTCATCTCAAGGCTAGCACTCTACCACTTGATCCACAGTGCTACTTCCAGTTTTCTGGTGGTTAATCAGAGATAAGAGTCTCACAGACTTTGCTGACTGGGCTAGCTTTGAACGGTGATCCTCAGATCTCAACCTCTTGAGTAGCTAAGATTATAGGTATGAGCCACCAGAACCTGGCCTATGCATGTGTTTTCTTGCTTATGAAAACTCCAGCATTTCATCTTTTAAAAAATTATTTTCCTGGGATCTAGCATTTGACAAGTTTTTAGTATTTTAGTATTTTAAGGAGAAATGAACTGTTACTGATAAAAACAATAAAACTGAGGAAATGAAGTTCCATAACAGAGTATAACAGGTTCGGTGTGAACCTGTGCAACTCTGTAGGCTTATGATATTCATCTTTTTTTCCTTTCATGTATTTTTATTGTTATTATAAAGATGGTGTAAAGAGTGGTTTATAGTTACATAAGCCAGGTAAAGAGTACATTTCTTTTTGAACAATGCCACCTCATCCCTTGATCTCTTCAAATTTTCCCCTCCTTTCCCTACCTACAAGTTTTATAGTTCATTTTCAACATAGTGCCTAGTGAATACCACTGCTGCATTCATTCACCCTTAACAAGGGCAGGTTCCCATATGGAATGATGTTTTAAACACATTCATTCACTTCATATATAACCAAAATATTCTTAAAATAGTTCATAGTTGGTATACTGTGAATATTTTACATGACATTTTAGAATGGGGAGTAAAAATGGCCCCACTCCCACAGCTACTGGAGCTGCTCAAACATCTATTAGGAAAGTATATCACTCCTCCAAGCCATGTTTTTACATTGTTCTTTTACAAAGAGTCAACAATACATCTCCATTGATGATTTACAGGAGGTAATCCCATTGTCATATAATTCCAGAGTCCTTATAATGTAAACATCTTTGGCAGGAAGTAGAGTGACATGGGTTATATACCTATAAACGTTCTGTCAACCCCTTTTTGGAAGTATTTAGATATTTTCTGTTCTCTTTTCCACTCTCCTAGTGTACACCAAATTAACCACTGCACGTGAACCTATTATTTTTTCTTCCATGACCCTGAAATTCACTTGCCAAGGGCAGAAATTGGTTGGAGAAAGTCATTAGGATAGCATAATTACTTGTGATATGATTATGGATCCATTGAAGCTGTGGCAGTTTCATCACTTAGTCCATTGATTACAAGGAGCAGCTCCCAGTACTTAAACAAAGCTACATGTTCAGTGGATATTGGAAATGATGTCAAGGAAAGCCACTCCTTTAAGCACACGCCTAACCTTCAATACCTCATTATTGACCAGGTGCTGGCTCATTCGTTCAAATTATTTAATTGAACAATTCAAGTTGAGGCAAAGGCACACAAATTAATTTAGTGATTGTCAATAGGCTGACATTCCCTGTGAAACTTTCCAAACTTGGTGTGCATTTATAATGGTGTTCAGTTGACCCATTTTAAAACCTCATTGTTTTAAGTAAACAGTCTCTTACCTACTTTGTTTTGCTTTTAAGTGTCATTTGTATTTTGGCTAATTTATTTAATTCATTTGCTTTTCTTCATATATATATATATATGCTTTATTGTAAAGATTCTGTACAGAGGGTTTACAGTTACATGAGACGGTATTGAGTACATTTTCTATTGAGCATTGTTACCGCCCTCCTTTGTTTTTCCCCTACTATCCCTTCCCTCCAACCTCCCCAACTCCTCCCTACCTATCCCCCCCTCTAGTTGTAAAGTTTGTTTTCAACATAGTGTCTTGTACATCTCATTGCTACAATGGGTTAACTTATATCCTGTTTCAGCATTTTGGTATTTCCCTTCCTTTCCCCAAATTAGAAAAATGTATATACAAGAGGCAGAGCACTGGAATCAAATACAGTGAAAACATGGGGGGAGAACATACAAAAGAAACAAAAAAAATTACATAGTACATTAAAAACAACAGTGACAAAGAGAAAACCTACTTTTTTAAATTTAGTGTTGAAGAGTTTCTTTTTTGTGTTTGTATTGTGAACAATGCAATTCATGAAATTTCATTACTTGGTAGCATACATTCAATTCTGCCTTATTAGTCAATGTTGTAAAATATTTAATTTGATTTTGATATCAAAATATCATAGGATAGATGCCATAGAAAAGGACAGTGGGATTCTTAATGTAAGAAATTTTGGAAAAAGGAAAATAATGTTTGTTCTACCTCTAAGTGCTTTCCCAATGTCTAAGTACAAAACTTGTGATCCCAATTAAGTGTCAATGTTTTAAAGACCTAAAATTTAATGCATACTTTCACCCCCTCAGTACTGCTAATATTACCACTTTCTAAAACATCTTTTTAAGTTTGTTTTCTCAATTTCTTGACTTTTGTCTCCAAAGAACTGATTTATAAGTTTAAAGTATTTTTCTAATGAAAAGAAAATCACCTAGAACTGTGCTTAATATTGAAAGCAACATCTTTTGAGGAACATTAGGGAGATGGTTTAAGGGACTTTATACATGAGGAGAAGACAAATATTTGGGCTAGGGATAGATATCCATGGCAGGCATTTGCCTAGAAGAATATTCTGTTTTACTTTCTTTATCTTTAAAAAATAATTCAGACCAGGTGCCAGTGGCTCATGCCTGTAATCCCAACTATTCAGGAGGCTGAAATCTGAGAGTCTCTGTTTGAAGCCAGCCTGCATAGAAAACTTCAGAGATTCTTATCTCCAATACACTATCCAGGAAAAGCCAGAAGTGGTGCTGTGGCTCAAGTAGTAGAGTGCTAGCGCTAGCCTTGAGTACAAAGAGGCTCATGGACAGTGCCCAGGCCCTGAGTTCAAGTCCCAGGACTTTCAACATAAGAAAGAAAAGTTCATTATTCATTAATCCAAGTTGATTCTTTATGTTTCATGAAGCTTGTTGCATTTCCATGAAAAATAGATATTATATATTTTTGCCTGTTTCTGCATAACTATTTATCTATTGATTTTTTTTTTGATTGGTTATTTTGTTCACTAGTAAAGATAGTGGTTTCCTGAAAGTTGATTATGTTTATTAGAGTGTAACCACATGGGTGTGCTGAAAGATATATGTGTTCCAGGCTTACAAACTTGCTTTTTTGTGTATTCTTTAGAAACTCCAACACGTCACTTGCTGGGAAGCAGCAGTTGCTTAAAATATTTCAGCGCTCGATGATGGCTTAAGTCAGTTAGTGTCATTCGTACACATTGGGTATGTTGGCATGACTTTAGCACTAGAGAGCACCCTCAGACTAAATTTGTGACAACTGTTCAGTAAATATGTTGCTCAACATGGATTAGAGTATGTCTAAAACTGGTAGTTTAGTCCTGAAAATCAATTCCTAGGTCCATGGCAAATCCAAATACTTTATCTGAAGACCTAGTTCATCATCAAACACCAACAGATTCTTTCCAGAACTGTGCAAAGAGATAGTCCTAAAGTTCAAATCTGTGACTTAACATCTCTACTTCTCTTCTTTTCCATATTGTGTCACCTGGGATTGGTGAAGGATGTTACAGGTAATGCCATGGTTATGTACAGTACATTGTGTCCCATTCAAATCTCATAGAAAGCTAGGACAAGGACAGCAGGGGCTAGATCAAAGCCTATTCACTGCTGCTTTTTTTAACCACATCGTGGGAGAATAGTCAGCTTCAAGTGATGACACCCATATACACATCCCTCTCACTCAAGTCAAAGGTCATTACCTAGCACCAGGTTGAACCCAAAAGGTTTCCCTATGTGTACACTTCCAAATATCCAAATATATCTAGTATTTAAAGAGAACATTGAAGTTAAGTCATCACATTTTTCTTTTTTTATCTTTAAGAAGATGTACAAAAGAGTTGTTATTGAGCAGTTTGTGAATGCAATGCATCATGCCAAATGTCACACTTCCAACATTCTTACCCATCACTCCCCTAACCATCCCTACTCTCACACTTCTTAATTTTATTTTATTATTCTACATTGAAATGATAATGCAAAGATACAACCAGAAGTCTGTATCTTTTAACCTGCTTGTAAGATTAGAATTTGGAAAATAATTGACTCAAATATCCAAGTCTTGCTGTGGCTTAGCATTGAAGATTAGTTTTCCTCTCCATTTAGTCATATTCTACTGTGAGTGAGTCCTACATCTATTTCAAAAGAATATCCTCTCTTAAAAAATTAATAAGGAGTTTAGGAATGTAAGATATTATATGCTATTATACATGCATGTAAAACCAATTTTGGAGGCAATATTCATTGTTATTATCTTAAAGTAAATGAGCTTAATCATCTTGCAAATAATTAATGGAGTATCTGTATGATGACCTGTATTTTGTTTGGCTCCCTTTACTTTGTCTTGCCTTGTGACTGTTGTAATATTGACTCTGTGAAGAAAATGAAAAAAAATATGTATGTTATTTCCACACAAAATGGCATATTTCCAATGACCCATGTCATCAACAAGCTATTTTGGTAGGTGCTCTAGTTTGCAAGCTAAATATCCATCAGTGTCCCATGTTCTTTGGGGATATGACCCTCTCTTCCCTCAAATAGGAGACTGTGAACCTTTAAGGGTTGAGTAGTATCAATGGCAATTTTCCAAGCTTGTCTTTGTGTTGTGGTCTCCAAGGAGGTTTTAGCACACTAATCTCTTGCTTTCTTTTTCCAGACTACCTTGAGGTCAGCCCTTTCATCCACCTTGAGGATATGATGAACCCCTCACCACCATGGGATACAAGCTCTAAAACTGTAAATAATATATTTTTCTTTTGCCTTGTAAGTTTATCTCAAATATTTTTGTGAGAGTGACAGACAGGTAACTAACTTGTTGCTTAAATCAGCATCTCCTCTCAGATAGAATACTGTATCATAGGAGCACAGAAGACCACTTTTGCACAGGAAAATGTGAAGTGTGAATTAAAACAAAGCTGCTGAAGTATAAGGAGATCACTGTTTTAAGTAGCACAGCATATGCAGCTCCACATGTGATTAAACACAAAGATGCAAAGGTGAAAAATGTTTTAAGTTTTGAGAAATAAGTGGGAACAGAAGTGATGTCATTTTTTCAACACTGTTTTAGATTTTTGTAATGAAAAGGTAGTAATAGAATTCTTTAGAGCTTTAAAAGGGTGAATATGATATTGGTGAAGATAATGTGATTGAACAAATAAATTCTTCACATTTTCTTCTTACTAAATCTTTCCAGCCTGCTGCTTAGAGTGTGAACATTTCCTGTGGCATGATAGAACATGTAAAATTATTTAAATTTGCCACATTGAAACCTTGTAACATGACAAGGACTAAAAGAGAAAATGTCTAAAAGATCAAAGCAAATAACAGAAACAAGAAGACATTGGTGAATAAAAACTGTTGATGGTAGAAATAAAAGGATTTACTATAGCTTAAAAAATAAACACCAAAGACATTCATAGAATGATACTAATGACAGATAAGAGAGATCCAGAGACTTATAACTAGGGAGCTTCCAATTTTAAAGTCCGCAGGTGAAGAAGAGACCAGTTGAGGACCTCAGCTGAACATGGAGGAATTGGATTAATGGCTGCATAAGGAAGTGACCTCCTTGGACTCCCTCCTCTGTCCCACATATGTGCCCACAAACAGCTTTCACAAGACTGATATATTCTCTGTTCATTAAATGGAATAAAGAGACTGAAGTCATAGTGAATTAAGAAAGTTGGCATACAGGAACAGGTGAATAGGTGTTTCCATTTCTCAACTCTCTGAGCAGGCCAGGGTTTCCAAATCCCCAAATCCATCCAAATACCCATGCTCCCCAAAAAGAAAGGGAAAAATACGTATTTGGAGAAGGTGAAGAGTAGAGAGCAAACAAATTTAACACTCTGAAATTGGATTCTCTGATAATGTGATTTATTCCTCGTCACCCTGAGTCAAATCATATCAGGTGACTGGCTTTTCCTATGTACATTGATTTCACACATTATTCTTGGGCACAATAAAGAATTAATGAGGAATGGATCTAAAATTTTTTCACAGAAACTACACAGAAGCAAGAGAAAAGAGAAATTTTAGAATACTTAACACAATGTAGGAAATGAAGATAAGAGTTTGTAATACATGCTGAAAGAGATAAGAGGAGGAATCCTATCTGTAAAAATGATTGAATGTTACTAAATATTGCAAGCAAGGGCACTAGGGATGAAAACTACAATCCTGGAAATAAGAAAATTCAACAGAAGTGATGGAAAATAAAATTGATACAAGTTGTATAAAAACAGAGACTCAAGATGTTGAAAATCTGAGCAGTAAGAGTTTCAAGAGAATATGAATGATAAAAATGATCAAATATACAGTAAAAGAAAAATTTTTCAGCAGAAAAGTCACATTTATCCTTTTAAAAGCCTATGTAGTTGTCAGACAGTCTGAAGGGTCATTGATTTGAGGGAAGAAACAGCAGCCATATAAAATTCTAAACTGTGGCAAAGAGTAACCTTAGGATACAAAGCTATTTGCCAAAGATCAAGAAACCAAAGTGATTAACCCATATTATCTGGCAATAATTTATAGTGCATATCAGAAAACATTGTGAATGTTATTTTAAAATTCTAGGAAAAAATAAATTATTGAAAAATATGTATCCAGTTCCCTTCTCATAACCTTAAATATTTCAGATTAGAGTATAAAGGTTAAATGGTACATTAGAAATATAGAAATTCTCATTGGAGTCAATTTCTTTTCCCTAGGAATACCAACAGAACATTTAAGTGAATCAAATTTCATCTAGGGTGCAAGGGGAAAGAAGATCATTTCAGCAGATTCAGAATATTATAAGGGAATACTACTCAAAGTTTTATGCTAATAAGTTTGAGAATCTGGAAGAAACGGATTCATTTCTAGCAAATATTGACATGTAGAAACAAAACCAAGATGATTTAAACCAACTTAACAGACCCATATCAAGCATCGAAATAGAAACAGCAATGAGACTTCCCATCCAAGGAAAGCCCAAGACCGGATGTATTTACAGTGGAATACTACAAGGCCTTCAAAGAAGAACTCACACCAATACTCTTCCAAATCTTAAATGAAATTGAAAGTGAAAGTTCACTACCAAACTCTTTCTATGAAGCTATCATAACACTCATCCCCAAATTAGGCAGGGACTCATCAAAGAATGAGAACTATAGACCCATTTCTTTGATGAACATCAATGCAAAACTTCTCAACAAAATTTTGGCCAATCGACTTCAACAACTCATCAAAAAAATCATACACCATGATCAAGCAGGATTCATTTCATGGATGCAAAACTTGTAAATAAATGCAAATCAATTAATATAATTCATCACATCAACAAGAGCAAGGATAAGAACTACATAAATCTCAATAGGTGCAGAAAAAGCATTTGACAAGATCCAAAACCCTTTCATAATGAAAGCACTGGAAAAGGTAGGAATCCAGGCAAGATTCCTCAATAACATAAAAGCTGTATATGACAAATCTACAGCCAGCATTGTACTTAATGGCAAAATGCTAAAGCCACTTCCTCTAAATTCAGGAATGAGACAAAGATGTCCACTCTCTCCACTCCTCTTCAATTTAGTATTAGAATGCCTAGCCAGAGCAAGAAGACAAGATGCAAACATAAAGCGGATCCAAATAGGGAAAGATGAAGTAAAACTCTCCCTCTTTGCACATGACATGATCTTGTATTTTAAAAAACCCCATGGACTCCACTCCTAAATTACTTTAGCTTATTCAAAACTTTGCAAAGTAGCAGGGTATAAAATGAATGCTCAACTTCTGCATGGCAAAGGACATAGCTAGCAAGATCAATAGAAAGCCTATGGATTGGGAGAAGATCTTCACTAGCCATACAATGGACAAGGGTCTCATATCTAAAATATACTTGGACTCAAAAAATTAAAACCCCTAACAACAAATCCTCAAAGAAATAACTGCCCAATAAATAAGTGGGCTAAAAACTTAAAGAGAAACTTCTCTGAAGAAGAAAGAAGGATGGCCAATAGACACATGATGAAATGCTCAGCCTCCCTAGCCATAAAAGAAATGCAAATCAAAACAACATTGAGATACCACCTCACCCCAGTTAGAATGGCAAAAATCAAGAACTCTAATAACAACAGATGCTGGAGGGGATGTGGACAGAAGGGAACCCTACTGCATTGTTGGTGGGAGT
>NW_012267219.1:4823249-4849769 GCF_000151885.1 Dipodomys ordii
GTTAGGAAATGGAAAGACTTGGAAAAAATTATATTAAGTGAAGTAAGCCAAGCCCAAAGAAACATAGGTCCCATGGTTTCCCTTATTTGCAATATTTAGTATATGTATGAGTCAAGCAGAAAAGGTCAGATAAGGTGATGTTAGGAAAATGAACCCTAAGATATGTATTTAAATGTTTTTTTCTTCCATGTATTTGTTTCTAATGCATTTATAAGATTAATTCTTTGTTGCTTTGTATGTCTTTCCCCCACAGTATAACCCCTGCTTTCACTGTATTTGATGTCCCTATAATTTGATGTTGGGAAGGGGACAAATAAGTTGTTTAAATAAGGATACAGGTGGATCTGTTGCAACAATGAGAAGTACAAGTTGTTATGTTGAAAAAGAACTTTACAACTTTTGTGGGGGGGGAGGATTGTGTAGGGGTGGGGGAGGCTGGGAAGGGATGGGAAGGGGAAACAAAGGAGGAGGCTACAATGCTTGATAAGAAATGTACTCATTATCTTGCCCATGTAATGGTAACCCCTCTGTACAGTATTTTCACAATTAAAAAAGAAATTTTCAGAAGAAAAAAAAAGAAAAGAAAAAAATCTGGAAGTGGTGCTGTGGCTCAAGTGGTAGAGCACTAGCCTTGAGCTGAAGAGCTGAGGGACAGCGCCCAGACCCAGAGTTCAGGCCCCACGACCAGACCCCCCCAAAAAAAACAAAGAAATCAGAACGTGTTATGGGCTATCTAAACTGAAGGGAGAAAAATACATTAAAATCTTTGAAAATAATTTCAAGGAGATGCCTAGGGACTGATAGGATTTCATGACCAGTAATACAAGATGATGGGAAACATGCATTAAAATCAGCATTTGATTTCAATGTACCTTGTGATCAAGTCAAATAAAGCCACACATCTTTCCAATGTTAAAAAAATTAATGCTCAAAAATCAGTGGCTTTCCTGTATGCCAGTAATGAGAAGAGTGAGGCTGAAATTAGGAAAGTAACCTTTTGTAATAGCCCCACAAACAAATAAAATGCCTAGGAGCTAACTAAAGAAGTGAAGGGCCTCTATGATGAAAACTTGAAAAACCTGAAAAAGAAAATTACAGCAGAACTAAGGAAGTGGAATAACCTCCCATGCTCCTGGACTGGGAGGATTAACATCATGAAAGTACCAGTACTGCCAAAGGCTATCTACACATTCAGTGCATTACCTATCAATATCCCAACGTCATTCTTCAAGGAAATACAAGAAGCAACCCAAAAATTCATATGGAACAATAAAAAACCATGAATTGCAAAAAATAATCCTTAACAGAAAGAACAGAGCTGAAAGAATGTCAATACCAAATTTCAAACTCTATTTCAAAGCCATAGTAATTAAAACAGCTTGGTATTGGCATAAGAACAGACCTGAGAACCAATGTAATAGAACTGAAGACCCAGAAATGAGCCCACAGAACTATAGCCACCTAATCTATGATAAGGGAACCAAAAAAATAGAATGGAAGAAAGACAGCCTCTTCAGTAAATGAGGGGGCAAAATTGGTTAAACACCTGTAGAAAACTAACGCTAGATCTTTATATATCACCCTGCACCAAAATGAATTCCAAATGGATCAAAGATCTCAAAGTCAAACCAGGCACCCTGAAAACATTACAGGAAAGAAATTGGAGAAAGTCTATGGCTCCTTGGCACAGGCCAAAATTTTCTTATTACAGACCCAGAAACACTACGAATCAAAGAAAGGTTGACAAATGGGATTGCATGAAACTTCAGAGCTTCTGCATGGCAAAGGACATAGGTAGCAAGATCAATAGAAAGCCCACAGATTGGGAGAAGATCTTCACTGGCCATACAATGGACAAGGGCCTCACATCTAAAATATACTTAGAACTCAAAAAATTAAATCCAACAAATCCTCAAAGAAACAACCACCCGATTAATATGTGGGCTAAAGATTTAAAGAGAAACTTCTCTAAAAAGGAAATAAGAATGGCCAATAGACACATAAAGAAGGACCCATTGCAACAATAATGAGATGCACAAGAACTATGTTGAAAACATAATTCAGTATAGGTAGGGAGGAGTTGGGGATGTAGGGAGGGAAGGGATGGTAGGGGAAAAACAAAGGAGGAGGTAACAGTGTTTGATAGGAAGTGTACTCATTACCTTACTCATATAACTGTAACCCCTCTGTACAGTATTTTTACAAAAAATACATAAAAAAAGAAGATCATTTAAGCACTGGGTCACATGTGTTTTATTTGAGACTAGTGATGCTTATTTTCTCATTGAGACCCAAACCAAGGTTTGTTGACCTCTATGTCACATTCCCCTTTTTAACTCGTGTAAGTGCTTACTGCTGCTTAATTGTCTACAGCATATTTCAGTTGAAAGATAAAGGAATCTGAACTTACATGATTATAATTTGGAGGTGAGGGGCAGCAGTGGGAATAAACATAGGGCCCCATGCTTGTAGACATTTGACCACCCTGGAAACTTTTTATTGCACTGATTATTTGCACGACAGGGTCTCACTTAATACCAGGGCCATCCTGGACTGTGATTCACCTCTCTGGGCCACCAGGGCACAAGTGTGAGCCACTCTGCCCAGCCATGATGCTTTCCCAGTAGCTAGGATAACAAGTATCTACAACTGAGCCCACCCAGTGGTTGAGATTGATTCTGGTAAATTTTACTTTTTCTGATATGGCTTCCAACCACAAATTCCCTGATCTTCACTTCTCCAGTCGCTAGACTTAGAAGTTTGTTCCATTGTGACCTGTTGATTTATGATTTTTTAAATAGAAGCACATTTAGAAATGCATGGTAAAATCATTTGAACAATATTTATGCGGCTGATGTCTGCAAACTCACTAAAAGCCAAATGAACTAAGATAACAGAAGCTTCCCATGCACTTGAGGCTACCTCAGTTACCAATCTAGAAATGATTCATTGCAGGATGTACTAACCAGCTCTTGTACAAAATATACTGCTTTCTGTTTTCATAAGTCATTCATTCCTATGTGAAAAAATCAAAGCTGTCTCTCTCCATCTATACCTTGGCTTCATACTTATCTCACACATGCATTCATTTGTTATGAAAAGGAAATAAAATTCTAAGAATCCTTTTCAGCTGTTTTAGATATAGTTTCCAATTGGTTCTTCTTTTCTTTGGATTTATTTCTGAGTGGTATCTTTTCTATACTTTCAAAGCATTGGGGATGTAAATTACTTTCATTCTGCTTTCTGAAAAAATTATACTGATTGTCATTAGTTTTTAGGATTTATTCTGCCCCAGTGTCTGCTGAAAAAACAAATATCCTGCTTGCTTTCAATCTCAAAAGTCCAGTATGCCATACCGAATTCTCAACAACAGTGACTGTTTTGATCCAAATCAGCCATTTTCAGACCAAAAATCAACTTTCAGTTAATTCCTCTGTTTTCAGAAGGAATGAGCAAAATAATGTTCTATACACATTGTTACTCAGATTTGTTTTCTAAGGTGGTATTTTGTTCCTAACCATTCATTGGCCCATATGAGGTTTTTAACCCTAAAATATCACCTGAATTGGAAGACATAGCCAACCACTCACGAGAAGATATGGCCACTAACTGAAAATTGGCTCTGAGTGTTAGAACCATGTTTTTCCTTCCTTGCCTCTTCATGCTGCCCACAATCCAAGAGAAACAACAACAAAAAATGCCTTGGTCCTCAACATCCGTGGAAAGAAATTCTTCTCAGCTGTGTGAATCTATAGTGTTAATGACTTATTATTAATATTTCCCATCTGAAAGTTATCCAACATACCTTTCAGATCTTGGAAGAAGGAGAAAAAAGTGAGAACCTTGCTCAGGAACGTGGGTCAGTAACAAAGGAAGTAATGAAACCACTGAAAATCACAATATGGCTCTAGTCCTAGAACAAAAACCAGCTTCTTTCTCCTTTGGTCTTTATTTTTAATCAATTATGAAATCTTTCTTTGACTCATTTTCATATCTGCAAATGAAAAACAGCAAAGTCAAATACCACACTTTTTAAGAAATTTGATCTCTGGAGTGCTGAAGTCAGAATTGTGTACAGTCTTATATATTAATGAATTTTCATGCCTGTTTAGGGGAAAATACATTGAGAGCTGTTGTTTGTCTAAGGAAACAAGATTTTCAAATCTCTGTCCCTAAACATCTATTTTGTGATGATAAAGCATTCATGTCTCCCAATGTAAGCAATATTCTATATATTACCGTAAATACTTTTTATTTTAATGCAGGGAAGCTTTGTTTATTTCAACAAATCTTGAGGATTTTGTAAATGGTATATTGTACTATGCACAAAGTGGACCTCTAAGGAAAAGATGAGATTTCTCTGTTTGTATATATAACAAAGACAACCTGTATTCTTCCACAAGAAATGCAATCATAAGATATATCAGCTACTTGTAATGAGCACCTGAGACCTGTAACTTTCAAGTCATATAAGTTATTGCTCTATTCTTATAAAATATGAAAAATACAATCTGTTCTGAAGACATATCTTGTGCATATTTGGTCACATTGGGACATTTTGACATTAGAAAATAGTGGATTAAGTTATTAGAAAAATAAATGATGGTGATTCATAAATCTTCTATTTTGTCTCTCAATTTAATTGTCTTGAAATCCACATACAATTATTAAGATATAACCTTAATTCCATTGCACTAAAGCTTACCACCTCTACTAATTTAAAGAACATATTCAATTTAGAAATTATAATGGGATAAAGATTAAAATGATCCTTCAGTGAGCTGAAATGTTAATATTGTTGCATTCATAGTATAAATGTTTCTAGTTTGTAGGATGTAATGCTAATTGTTAAAGTAGACATTTTTGTTCTCATCTTTGCTTTTTCTCTTCCTGTCACTTATGAGTATATTTATACTTATTAATAATAAATCTATCTTTAGACAATTTGATATATTCATTTTTATACATCAGAAGAAGAGCAAAGAGAAATCATTTGAGGTAAGATATTTCTAAGAGAAAACAATTATATCGCAATTTCTACCTATTAGCTATTTTGATATTTGGAATATCAAAATGTGGATAAAAGACAATAATAAACATTATCTTGTTTAAGACATAGTCTAGTTCCCAACAAGGTTTCCTTTCTGCACATTTATTTGTTTATCTCTCTGTCATCCACCCCAATAAAAGCACTATTCTGGGAATCAGAGGTACAGATCAAGTGGTAGATAGAACACACCAGCCTTAAGTGAACAAAAGCCAAGCAAGATTTTGAGGCCATTAGTTCAAGCCCCAACTGTGAATATGCCCACAACTACATATACTCTCACACAAAGACAATGTAACATTCACTATTCTCAGTTTTGTGTCCCAATATTCTTCTGCATTCTCTATAATTTTGCCAAATATTTACCTAAGAACCTGAGATTTGGTTTTATTTTTTCAATTGGTTTAACAAGAGAAAATGTTATATTTTCTTTTGTAATCTTTTTCTTTATAATTTAACATTATTTAGTAGGCTTTCAAACACAAAATTTGTAATATTCAGTATACCCACTGTATACCATAATTCAGTTTATAAATTCTCTATTTGGTAGCCATTTGGTTATTTTCAGTTTTTTAACATTACAAATGTATATCCTATAGTATTTTTAATTCTTGGTTTTTGAATTTTATGTATTGGGGCTTCCCTGTGGTAGAATGCTATGGAGAGAATGCTATATCTATACTGTAGCTGTCAAATAGAACTTTTTTCTATTTTAATGTTCTAAAGTTTAACCTGCAATGTAGAACAACTGTCCGAAGATTTTAGCTATATATGCTACTGAGTTTTTGAAACATACTAAATTTAAACACTAAATTCAGAACCTGGATGTCAATTACATTTTGATTAGTGGGAATACATCTATCAATACGTGGCTAGTGGCTAAAAATACCGTATCTGTGGGCCTAGATGCTAGACTTTCCTATCTTATTGGTCTATGTTTATTCTCCTTCATCTGAAGGTTTAGAATTCTGATTGCTATTTCCAAGCATACAAGTTCCACTCTTGGGGAAATAAAGTCTGAACAAATGGATACTGATTTCTAAGTTGCTCAAGAGAATAAGGTTCCCAAGTGTGAGGTCAGGGATTGAAATCCTGGCTACTTTGTTCTGAAATTTTCAATTTATAAAATTTACTGTACCTTAATTTTGATGCTTTCTTTTGTCATTGGTCACAATTACAGGTTTACTTCTGTGAATTTTTCATGGTGAGCACTCAGAAAAGGTACAGTAAAGGAATGAAATAAATAAACAAAAAAATAAAATATATTCCACTAATTACAGCAAGAATGTAAGTGAATGTGGAAGAAGATGACAGAGTAGGCTGTCATGTTTATACAAATGTAAAGGGTTATCAAATACAGAATACACATGAAGGTATCAGAACACAGACAGACAGTTGATGGCAGCAAGATTGGGTGAAATAGCACGTTACTTGAACTAGGAATATGGAGTTTATAGTACCATTTTAGTTCTTAGGAAGTCAGTAAGACACACTGAAAGTTACCAGAGACTCAAAGTAGTTGGTCGTGTGGGGAAAGATAGTTGGATTTAATGCAAACTATCAAGGACCCGATTGTGAAACAAGTTCAAGCCACTACCAGATAAATAAGAATCTATACTTGTTCCTGAGTTCTAGTCCTACTACTTAGATTCACTTGTCGAGAAAAATATTTGTTCTGGAAGGAGGGAGGAGGTGGGGAGGGAAAAGTTGGTAGGGGAAAAACAAAGGAGGAGGTAACAATGCTCAATAGGAAAAGTACTGATTACCTTACTCATGTAACTGTAACCCCTCTGTACAGTATTTTTACAATAAAAACAGGAGAAAAAAAGAAAAAGAAAAATATTTGTAAGGGGCTTGGAATTATAGCTACACATGAATTATTTGTTAAAGCAACCTATCAGACTGGCATTGCTGATGAATTGTTAATTGCATCCAGTGTTTGTAGAATGGAAAGTGTAGGTGAGTTTACTACCTGCTTAATTGCAAACACTTGCCTCAACATTTTGGAAAATCAACCTAATTTATACCACAAAAAATAATTCCTGATATTTTATATCTTAATAGTTTAGTGCAGTGAAATTCATTTTCATTGTATGCTTAGTTCATTTCTTAAAAAAGGATCTGCTGGTCTGACTTCTCATTCATTATTCAATTCATCTGATATTCATTATTATTCATTAATCATTCAGTAAGCAGTTATTTTGTTGGCTTCTGGGAATAAGACGGTGAAAATATACTGTCTTCTGAATGTACGTTAGTCTAGTGAGAAATATAAAAGATTGGAAAATGAAGTAATGTATAAAAATCCTTGTAATGGGAATAAAGATAAAGATAGAAGAATAGAAGATGGGAGCAGGATTCCATCAAGCATAGTTAGAATACCGTCATAATACTAAATGTACATAAAATGGAAAGAAGTAACTTGAGGGGATAGGTGATGTTGAGAGAAATGGGGAGAATGACGAAAGGAGTGATATTGATCAAGTGCATTGTACTTGTAGATTGAAAGGATGAATTGAACCCCCTTAGTATAACTTATTAGACATATTGTTAAAATCCAAAGAATCTAATAGTTAGCCACATTATAAAAATGAAAAATAATTTGCTGAATAAAATGGGGAATGTGAATGCTAGAGAAAACAGCATAAACCAAAGCTTAGAAATAAGGACAATTCTGACCAGTATGGGAACTTAAAAGAAGTCCATTAACACATACTATCATTATTATTATTAATTTATTGTGAAAATACCATATAGAGGGGTTACAATTACAATTATATGGTCAAGGTAATGAGTGCATTTCTTATCAAGCATTGTTGCCTCCTCCTTTGTTTCCCCTTACCATGCTTTCCCATTTCCCCCTCCCCCTCACCACCTCTACCACCACCCACCCCATCACCACCCCCTCCTCCACGCCAAAGCTGTAAAGTTCATTTTCAGTATAACATCTTGTACATCTCAGTAGTGCAATGGGTCCACCTGCATCCCTATTTAAACAATTTGTTTTTTTCCCTTCCCCTCCACAAATTATACCAACATCAAATACAGTGAAAACAGGGCTTAGTGGGGTAGGGACATACAAACAACAAAGAAATACTTATAAATATGTTAGACACAATAGCAAGCAAGAAAAAAAAACATTTGACTCCTTAACTTGGGGTTCATTTCGCTTAACATCAACTTATCTGACCATTTCTGCTTGTCTCAGGCATATACTAGTTATTGCAAATAAGGAAAATCATGGGACCTATGCTTCTTTGGGCCTGGCTTACTTCACTTAATATAATTTTTTCCAAGTCTTTCCATTTCCTAACAAATGGGGCAATGTCATTCTTTCTGATGGAGGCATAGAATTCCATTGTGTATATATACCACATTTTCTTAATCCATTCATCTACTGAGGGGCATCTGCGTTGCTTCCATAACTTAGATATGGTAAAAAATGCTGCAATAAACATAGTTGTGCTGGTAGCTTTAGTATGGTCTTGTTTATAATCATTTGGGTAAATGCCCAAAAGTGGGATTGCTGGGTCATAGGGGAGCGCTATGTGGAGTCTTTTGAGGAACTTTCATACTGCTTTACAGGGTGGTTGAATAAGTTTACATTCTCACCAACAATGCAGTAAGGTTCCTTTCTGTCCACATCCCCTCCAGCATCTGTTGTTATTAGAGTTCTTGATTCTAGCTATTTTAACTGGGGTGAGGTAGTATCTCAGTGTTGTTTTGACTTGCATTTCTTTTATGGCTAGAGAGGTTGAGTATTTCTTCATATGTCTATTGGCCATCCTTCTTTCTTCTTCAGAGAAGTTTCTCTTTAAGTCTTTAACCCACTTATTTATTGGGCAGTTGTCTCTTTGAGGATTTGTTGTTGGGGGATTTAATTTTTTGAGTTCTAAGCATATGAAACCCTTGTCCATTGTAAGACTAGTGAAGATCTTCACCCAATCCGTGGGCTTTCTATTGATCTTGCTAGCTATGTCCTTTGCCAAGCACAAGCTCTGCAATTTCATGCAATCCCATTTGTCCAACCTTTCTTTGATTTGTTGTGTTTCTGGGTCTCTATTAAGAAAATTTCGGCCTGTGCCTAGGAGATCTAGGGTTTCTCGTATTCCATCTTGTAATGTTTTCAGAGTGTCTGTTTTGACTCTGAGGTCTTTAATCCATTTGGAGTTGATTCTGGTCATGGTGATATATAAGGTTCTAGCTCTAGTTTTCTACAAGCAGTTAACCAATTTTGCCAGCACCATTTACTGAAGAGGCTGTCTCTTCCATTCTATTTTTTTTAGCCCTCTTATAGAAGATTACATGACTATAAGTCTCTAGGTTCATTTCTGGGTTTTCAGTTCTATTCCATTGGTCCTGAGGTCTGTTCTTGTGCCAGTACCAAGCTGTTTTGATTACTATGGCTTTGTAGTAGAGTTTGAAATTTGGTATCGATATTCCTCCAGCACTGTTCTTTCTGTTAAGTATCATTTTTGCTATTTGGGGTCTTTTATTGTTCCATATGAATTTTTGGATTGCCTCTTCTATTTCCTTGAACAATGTGGTTGGAATATTGATAGGTATCGCATTGAATTTGTAGATAGCTTTGGGAAATATTGCCATTTTCATGATGTTGATCCTTCTAATCCAAGAACATGGGAGGTTCTTCCACTTTCTAAGTTCTGTTTTGATTTCCTTTTTCAAGTTTTTAAAGTTTTCATCATATTTGTCCTTCACTTCTTTGGTTAATATTAACACATAATATTGATAAAAAAAGAAAGGCAAGGCAGGGAGGATGGTGAGAGAGAATTCTGGTTAGTGAGGAAAGATGAAAACAACTTATAAAATAATCCTATATTAATTATGCTAATAAAGCTGTTTATGGAAGTCAATAATTTTTTGATTTGTATTTTATTCGATGTTTTCATACTTCATTGTTGAAAGTAAAAAGGATAAAATATATAAAATTACACACATATATAATATATATATAATTACCATGTTATTTATTGCTATAGAAAAATATAACAATATACATTGAGTTTAAAATGTCCAGCACATATTTATAACCCATTGAAAATGTGTCTGGACTTCAATTCTTTTTTTAAACCTGGAAAGCAAATTTGAGTGTCAGCAGCCTTCAATAGTTACCAATATTCTACCTAAAATAATCTTTTGCATAAGAAGCTTTGGAAATAGAAGGCAAGAATTATCTAAGAAGGATTATATTACATAAAGTTTGCAAGAAGGGGAAGGTCATTTGGAAATGATCCTTGATAGACTGAATATATACTTTTCCTTTCTCAGTGATTGTTTTACCCTCCTCCTTCCATTTCAAAGTATTGAATGATAATAAGTAAAGGTATCAGATTAGATGAAATTGCTTTACAACTTGTTAATGGATAAAAGAGAATTGTGCTGCACACTGAAATCTAAGAAATGATCAGTCAGTGAAAACGATCTTTTGGTTTTTAACAGAATTTCAACCCCCCCTATTCTATATCCTATCTTTCATTTACAGAAATTTTTTTTTGCTTTTAAATAAGGTTTTTTTTATTGTGAAAATACTGTACAGAGGAGTTACAGTTACAAGAGCAAGGTAATAAGTACATTTCTTATCCAGCATTGGTGAGAATTAGTGGTGAGAAAAAATGATAAATTGATAGGACAAACTGGGTGAAGATAAATAAATTACTACAATCTTTTTGCTTTGATATGGTATTGTTTAGTGTGTGTGTGTGTGTAGTTGCATTGTTGTTTTTATTTAACTCATTTTTTTCATACGTGTTAGAATCATGGAAGTTAGAACTTGCTTAGAATGATAGTACTCAAAAGAAAAACCCTTAAGAGCCCTAGCACACTTGTAAAGTTGCTATAAGAAAATTCCCACCCAGTAAGGTAACAGGCAAGTGATTATGATTCAATTCTTTTGAAAGAGAAGAAAAGAAATTGAACTCAATTTGATCACCAGGTTGAACTAGGGCAAAAGTCCTGAAGGATGATGGGAGGACAGTCATAGTGATTACACCTCCCAGGTGTGCTAATTGGCAGTTACTGCCAATTCATATCTTCCAACAGAAACTTAGGGAGACAATTCTCTCCTGCTACCAGGTTTGTTAGAATAACATTGCTAGGCTGGAAGAAGAATTACTTTTAAGTTCAGGGAAAGAATTTATACTTTGAAGGGCTTTGGGGAAGTAAGCTCTCAAAAAAAGAAAGAAAGAAAAAGAGAAAGGTAAAAGGAAGTCAGAGGTATATTGCCAGGTGGAAAACCATCTGAAATTTAGTCCAAGCTTCACAAAATGTTAAGGCATTCTTGGTCAGGGTTTCACAACACACAGGTGCTCCCTGACTTACAATGGTTTTACATCTTGCTAACCTATTATAAACTAAAAATATCATGTCAAAATCGTGTTTAATGCATCAAACTTCTGAATATTATAGGGTAGCTTAGACTACCTAAGACATGTACAAAACATTTAGAATAGCATACAGTCCAGCTGGTCATCTAACACAAAACACAAATGAAATTTGATGGCTCTGTCAAAAGTGAAAAATAAGATCGAATTAAATGTGTACATTTTCACTCTATCACAAAGTTTAAGCATCATCAAGCAAAACAATTGTTTGAAAACCATATATTTCACAATATTCAAGGCAAGAGCTAGTGTTGCACACCTAAAATCATTGGTACTTATGAAGTTAAGATCTGAGAATAATAGTTTGAAGCCAGCCCAGATGAACAAGTAACAGGCACTATTTTGTCTGAATAACAATCAAAATGCTTGAAGAGATGATATGATTCAACCAATAGAGTGAAAAAGCCCATGAAACATACAAAGCCCTGACTTCAAGCTCCAGTACCAGTTTACATATATTTGTATAGTATATAATATATAATATATGAAATATATAAAGTATAAAAATAAAAATATATAATAAAAATTACTAAGAATTTTATAACACATGAGAGTTTGGGAATCTCAGAACTGGAACACATAATGGAAATATTTCTGCCTTTCTCTCCCCTTTATATATCTGTATATGTGTAATTGTGTGTGTGTGTGTGTGATCAGATGTACTAAGAGAAAAATGCCACTCAAATATAGTCAGCTATCTGGATAATAGAAGGCTCTTTAAACAAGTAGGAAACTTTAATACATCTACATCAAATCCTTTGGGAGAGATTTATGAAAGGTGTTCCACCTTGCATTTCATCCACTCAGTCTCCTGTGCCTTTGGCATAAGATGGGAAGGGATAGAAAGGGAAAACAAAGGAGGAGGCTACAATGCTTGATAAGAAATGTACTCATTACCTTGCCCATGTAATTGTTACCCCTCTGTACAGTATTTTCACAATAAAAAAATAAAAATAAAAATCAGAAGTGTGGGTTGTCACTCTAGCCATATGAGTCATGGAAGAATCCCGTATCTTCTAGCATTCTTGTGTTATTCTGTTCACTTACTCTGTATTTTGTTTTGGTAGATTTTTAAGAATAAAGCCACCAGCATAAGCGTATTCATTGAAGCACTATTCATCATAGCCCAGGTATGTAATCAGCCTGGAATCCCTCCAATGGATCAAGAAATGTGGAATATATACAGAATGGAATTTTACTCATCTTTTAGATGAGTATTGCACCATTTATAAATCAATAGAAAGACCTGGAAAAATATGTTAAGTGAAATGAGTAAGGGCTAGAGAGTCAAAGTATGCATGTTTTTCTTTATATATGGAAGATAGATTAAGCTTACAAACTTATAAGTAAATATATTTAATTGTAGCAAGTCAATACAAATGTATTAACTGATATAAATTCAAAGGAGAATTCAAATAGTGTAATTTCTTAGGAAGGCAAAGGCAATGTTGAACAAAATAAATACAAGGAAGTGGGTACATGAAAGAGGTGGGGTTAGGTCAAGAGGAAAAAGAGACTTTGGTGGGGGGGGAGGATTGGGTAGGGGGGAGGGAGGCTGGGAAGGGATGGGAAGGGGAAACAAAGGAGGAGGCTACAATGCTTGATAAGAAACATACTCATTATCTTGCCCATGTAATTGTAACCCCTCTGTACAGTATTTTCACAATAAAAAAAGAAAAAAAGAGAGAAATGAAGAAGAGAAGAGAGGGATAATGTAGTCAAGAAAATATCCTACAAAATTAAGAAAGATGAGGGAAGGAATGAGTAGGGGAAGGATGAGTGAGAATATTGAAAGGGGTGACACTGATGAAGATGCATTGCATTTACAAACTATCTTGTTAAATGGCAACTCCTTTGTATTACTAAGAACATTACAAAAAAAGAATATGGATAATGTTACTCTGAGTCAATTCTCTGTCATCCAAGTATTGTTAGCTTCATCAAATGTATAGGCAAGCAGTCTCTGACTCAAGATGGTTTGACTCACAATTCGTAGGCTTTACAATGGTAGGAACGTGGTGCGTACAGAGCAGAAACCATAGTTTGAATTTCAAATTTTGATCTTTTCCAGGAGTAGCATTACATGATGTGAGTCTCTCTTGGGATGCCTGGCAGAGCTGTGAGCCACAGCGCCCAGTCTGCCAGGTAGGCATAAGACTGAAAGGCCAAAGCTCTGTAGGGCACTGTATTGCCAGTACTAATGGATATAAGGATTCAGGAAATGACATGATATTCAAATTGTTATTATAGTAATAGGCCCGTGCTACATTATTTTATCAAACTTCAGTGGAATATGTGTCCTGAGCACATTTAAAATAGGCTAAACTGTGATGTTCAGTAAATTAGATGCATTAAACACTCATGATTCAAAATACTTACAATTTATAATGGATTTATTTGAAATATAACCCCACTGTGATTCAAGGAACATCTGAAATAATCAACATAAATATCTTTATATATCAACATAAATGTAACTTATAAATAACTTCCTATATAATACTAATACTAATAGATTTTCTACATATGATATATAGCACATTTATATAACATATGTATCATTTATATATAAATAATATAAATATAAGTAATACATTTATATTCATATTATATTTTATATAATTATAATCATTTATATATAATAGAATGATATATGTATTTATATATTTATATCACATATATGATAGATAATGTATTGATATGTCTATGTAATATGTATCATGTTTTGATATTTGTTTATCATATATGACACTATACATTTTATATTTATGTATTATATATCATATATATACTGAAACCAATGTCTTTTGCAGAAAAATGAGTGGACCTAAAACATATGATGTTAAGTGAAGTAAGGCTCACAAAGACAAAGGAAAGGACATATGTGGAAATTAGATCTAAATGATAAGTATATATGTAAACTCATACAGGGCAATATGTATATATGTACAAATATATTAACTAAAATTTAGCATATGCAGGGGATAATCCAATGGTGTAACTCCTTTCAACTACTAACTTAAATTTTAACATAATGAATATCAAGAAACTAGAATTTGTGGTGGTATCAGGATATGCAAATAAGGGGATTGGGTATACAAATAGAGATAGGAAAGGTGAGCAAATGAAGTAATATTGTTGTTGTATATATGTGAAAGTAGAACTAAGAAAATTAGGAGGATAGGTGACACTGGGAGAGAGAGGGGAGTGAAGAGGCGTGACATTATCAAAGGTACATTGTACTTGTCAACAGACATGTTGAATGGAAAGAAACAACACTATGTTGAAAATGAACTTTATAACTTCAGGGGTGGAGGGAGGTGTTGGTAGGTGGGTAGGGAAGGACTAGTAGGGGAAAACAAAGGAGGGGTAAGAATGCTTTATATGAAATGTACTCATTGCCTTACTCATGTAACTGTAACCCTTCTGTACAGTATCTTTACAATACAAAAATATTTACGGAAACAAAAAAGAAAAAATTCTATTTGAAGTCCATATACATATTTTTTAATTTTAGAACAATCTATGAAATATATTCTATAACATTCAAGGACTAGAGGTGAGATAAATTTGAATTATCAGCTTTAATTCAAGGAATTCCAACAACTTGAAATAGTCTAGCAAAAGGGATCAGGAAAAGAAAAGCAAATTCAAATTTGAAAAATAAGTGAAAAATAAAGAGGGTACTGTGCTTTAAAGCAATCCACAAAGTAGATCAAGTAGTGTACAAATTGCAAAGTATATAGTTCTAGCATTTATAACAAGTAAACAAATAGTGTTGCAAAAAAACTTAGAGTTTTAATGACAGAAGCCAAGTTGCCACTAATGAAGAACAATATAAAAGCGGGAAATAACTAGAGAAAATTATAAATAACTTCTCTTAGAAGTTTTATTTTGAAGGGAGATAATTAACCAAAGCCTTAGCTATATAAGAAATTGGAGTTAAAGGTGGCTGTGGAGTGTACATGGGTATAATTAAATGCTGATGGGAAGAAACAAATAGAATGGAAAAGGGTGAAAATGATCACATGCTATACTTAAATTTTCATTCAGTAGCATGTATTTAAGGAGAGTATTTTCACAGATTTTTTTCATACATTTGGTTGTCCTCACATCAGGAAGAGGTAGAGTTTGAAGGTTTGGTGAGAATGGGGGAAAAAAAACTAGAAAAATATAATGCATATGCTTCAAAAAAGACTAAGAAAATGGAGAAATGAAAGACAGCGGTGAGATTACAGACAGATTTTAACATCAGTCTAAATGATTGTTTTTTTTCCCCAATCAGGGCTCAGCAGCACTCTTCATTGTCTGCTATGATGAAACAAATTACCCCAAAATTTTAATATAAAAAAACCTTTTATTATAGGTCAGAATCAGGGAGAATCAGGTAAAATCATAACTCTATGGTTACTTCTCTAAAAGCCCCATGAAGGTATAGTCAAGCTAACTTTTCTAAAGCTAGGCATGGCAGTACATATTAGAATCCCTAGTACTCCACTGAAGCAGCAGGATCACAAATTCGAGGCCAACCTAGGCTACATAGAAAACTTGAGACCAGACCAGCTTGGGTTGCAAATTTCAATCCTGTCTTAAAACAGACCTAACAAGAAACTGTTTCTGAAGACTTGTTGATGGTTAGAGATAATTTCCACTCTGTCTTTTTTTATTTTTTTCAGTACTCAGGTTTGAACTTAAGGCCTCTTGCTTGCCTGGTTGGTGCTCTACCACATGAGCCATGCCTCCAGTCATATTATTAGCGATTTTGGAGACAGAGTCTAGTGAACTGCCATCCTCCAAATTTCAGGTTACTGAGTATTTAGGATTACAAGTGTCAACCTCCAGCACTCACCATCACTTCTAACCTCAAAAAGCTGCAGCAAAAGGTGTATTAAGCCTATCCAGATGGGTGTTCCATGCATCAATTATATCAACAAGAGATGGAACAAACTGTGGGCATATGAAATTTGAACCATATGAAAAATGAATAAAAGAACTTGTTAGTAAAAAAAAAATTGGCTGGGAAGGTGGCTCAGCAGTAGAGTGCTTAACTCACATGCATGAGGCCCTGGGTTTGATTCCTTGGCACCACATAAACAGAAAAGGCCAAAAGTGGTACTGTGGCTCAAGTGACAGAGCGCTAGCCTTGAGCTGAAGAGCTCAGGGACAGTGCCCAAGCCTAGAGTTCAAACCCCACACCGAAAAAAAAATTCTACCGTTGGATAAGAGAGTATTCAAAATAATGGAATTGATCATTTAAAATATTATTTCAAATTTATAATGAAGAAGAAGCATTCATGGCTGAAGCAAAGTGGAATGAAGTTATCTGGAGATAAATGGGAAAATAATTGTTGCGTTAGGCAAGGGAAAAAACAAGTTGTTTGAATAGGGATACAGGTGGACCCATTGCAACAATGAGATGTACAAGACATTAGGATGAAAAACGAACTTTACAACTTTGGCCGGGGGTGGGGGTAGGGGGGAGGAAGAGAGTAAGAGGGGTAGGGGGAAAATGGGAAGGGATGGGAAGGGTAAACAAAGGAGGAGGCTACAATGCTTGATAAGAAATGTACTCATTACCTTGCCCATGTAATTGTAACACCCTCTGTACGGTATTTTCACAATTAAAAAAAAAAGATCATTCTAAGAGGAAATAAAAAAAAAGGAATTGTTGTGTTAGGGTGGCAATTTGAATGGTGTGAAAAAATAGAGCATCAGTTACATTCTAAAATCTTTACTGTATTGGAAGTGACAAAGAGAAAGATTGAGAGAGGATGTTCTCATTCATGTACTAAGTCTCAAAGTAACAACACTTAATCACTTTAAGCTCATGAGTAAAATGTAAAACAGTATCAGTGAAGAGAAACTGTAGGTCATGATTTTGGTGTTCATTGGATGCAGAATTTGAAACAGGTGTCATGGAAAAGAATCTCCTCATTAACAAGACAATTTTGCAAAAAGAACAAAATGGTGAGCCTCAGAATTTAGGAGACATTTTTTTGCCATGAGTTTTCAAAGAACATGTTTTACAGGATAGGAATAAAACAAAAACAAAGGGTGAAAGGGAGAAATAAACATATTGTAATGATTTATTGTCTTTCACCGAGGAAAACACAGATTACAAGGACATAAGATAACCTGAAGTAAACTGGCAATACATTTACCAAAAAGTGAAGCCTAGTGTTCTGAGTCATATAGTATTTGAGTTTAGACAAAATAGGCAATAAAATATCCTTTGGGATTCGGAATTCGAAAGCAGCCCTTGCTGGAGAAGGTCCTTTAAAGGAGTTCAACATGTTAATGAAGATATAAGCCCTGTTGTTTTGGGTTTTAAAGATAGATAATATTTCAGAGATGAGATCAGGATTTCTCTAGTGATGGTTAAGAATTGAGTATGTTATGTTACCTTTAGAAATGGATATGAAACTTATGTAAACAACGCAGGTATACAACTTATTTGGGGATGGTGAGATTACTAAGACAATATCTCATTTATAAGGACTGATTATGAAAAGTCAAAGATTTATTCATTTTACTGCATGTAGGTTTTATATGCCACTAACTTCCATTGAGCTTGTTTTAATTATTTAATCATGTTATTTGGATAGATGAAAAGAAATAATTCACGAATTTTATGTCTATTGTAAATAATAATTCCAATACTCTATCTCTACTAAATAATGGTCTTCAGAGAAACATAGGTCTCATGGTTTCCCTTATTTGCAATAACTAGTATATGTCTGAGACAAGCAGAAAAGGTCAGATAAGATGATGTTAAATGAAATGAACCCCAAGATAAGGACACAAGTGTTTTTTTTTCTTCTTGCTGTTGCTTCTAAGGTATTTATAAGGTACCACATGATTTTTTTTTTTGCTTTGTATGTCCCTCTCCCATGGTATAACCCCTGTCTTTACTGTATTTGATGTTGGTATAATTTGAGGGGAAGGAAAAAAACAAATTGTTTAAATAGGGATACAGGAGGACCCATTGCAACAATAAGATGTACAAGACGTTATGTCAAAAAACGAACTTTACAACTTTGGTGGGGAAGGAGGGGGGGAGAGGAAGGGATGGGAAGGGAAAACAAAGGAGGAGGCAACAATGCTTGATAGGAAATGTACTCATTAACTTGTTCATGTAATTGTAACCCCTCTATACGGTATTTTCACAATATATATATATATATAAATAAATAAATAAATAAATAAATAAATAATGGGTCTTATAATAGAGCATTTATAATTTTAAAGTATTTGAAAACTAAGTTTCTTAAGAGCAGAACTTTGTTTATACTTCCAATATCTAATTCAACACCCAGTCCTAAGCTATTATACAATGGAGAATATTTTTATTGTAGAATTTAGGGGAAACTTTCTGAGAGTTACAGTAGTCACTTGAAAGCTAGGGAGGAAAACTTAACTATTTATACCATGGACTAGAATGACATTATTATTTACTAAATATATATGCAATATAGTAAAAATATGTAGTAAAATATATAGCAAATATATGTATATGGTAGAAAACCAATATATATTATATAATTTTCAGTCAATTTAGTTTTTCCATCAATTTCATTATGTTTTGAAGAGCAGAAGCTAAGAAAAACAAAAGAACAGTTCTCACTTAATCAGAACTATTGGAAATCTGGTTCCCATCTTTAGAATTACCCTTTTAGAATTACTTTTATAGATAGATATAGATCTAAAGATGTTAGTATTGGAATTCAGAAGCAGTGCTGGCTTGAGTGGGTCTCTAAAGAATTACTTACATTCATAAATGTTCAGGTAAAAATATTTATGAAAGCATTAGCAAAGCCCTGGACCTCTACTTCTATTAATTTTCTGCATTTCATGAAGTGTTCTAGTGTCATGAACATAGTGATAATGTAAATTAAGTCAAAGGCTGTTGCAGATTGTTGGGAGATTCATGTTTCCCGTTCTTAGTGGTCATAGCAACAAAGATAAACTTACAAATTTCTCCTAACAAGGTCTGGGAAGGTAGCTCAGTGGTAGAGTGCTTGCCTTGCATGCATGAGGCCCTGGGTTCGATTCCTCAACACCACAAAAGCAGGAAGTGGCACTGTGGTTCAAGTGGTAGAATGCTAGCCCTGGGCTGAAGAGCAGAGGGACAGCACCCAGGCCCAGAGTTCAGGCCCCATGGCCAAGAAAAACAACAACAAAATTCTCCTAACAAGCTATTTTTTAAAAAGGCCTGAGTATCATTATCCTCACACCACCCTCCATCCTCAGCTTCGGATTTCAATAGGTAAATAAAACCTCCAAATGAAAACAAAAATCAATCTGCTTTTACTTAGGAACAAATTAAATTCCCCTTCTAAAGTAATGATTTTTACCTTAAAGTAGTGATAACTATCTTGTTGCTCTGTCAAGGTTTCTCACCTCCTTATCTTACAACAGTTAACCTTAATAATCTCCTCCCTTTCAAACTCCTTCTGATTTATGGCCTCCCTAAGCACTTCTGTTAAGCTTGATCGTTTACTTACTTTTGGCCTCTAATGGAGTCAGTGTGACTTTCAGGACTCTAAATGGATTCTGCTGAAATCAACTTCTTCAGACACTCAAGACCTAATGTGCCCCATTTCTAGTAATTGATAGGGGTGTTCAATGGATTTTGCCATGTTTTTGTAGCCTCTACTAATCAAAATGATAAGATGTCAAGGGTTTAAAACCCATGGTCATCCCAGCCAACATGAGCACAAATACAAAAATGGGAGAGCATGATACCTAACTTAACGGCAAATTTGTTCCCATGCAGATATATAACATGTTTGGAATTTCAAGGGAGGTTCTATGTTCAGTAGTTTCATCTATATAAGTTAGTCAATTCATGTTTTATATTATAAAATAGATATCCCTACTTATTAAAAAATAATAGTATTGGTTAAAGAAATGGCACTATTTTACTTAGTAACACCCTAATGCTTATATTTGAACATAAGACAAACCTTTCCAGGCTATCATTTTAAACTGTGTTATAATTATCACTGCTTTGAAGGATTTCTATTAATAGTTATTTATAGATAATAGGTATATTTATAAATGACTCATATCATCTTGCTTTGAGAAGGCTGCATCATCCTCATGTTATTTGTAATAAAAACCTTGAGCAGAATCTTAGCCTGTCAAATAAAACCCAAAGAAATATGGTTAGAATAAACTGAGATTTGAGGGAATTTTGGTATCCAATATTAATCTGAGTCCTGAGTAAAGCTACTTCACATCTTGTAATGTTAAAATCACGATGGATGATAGCACACTATAATTAGTAGAATTACTAAAAAATAATAAAGATAAGTTACCATCATATTAACTGAAATATAGTAGACTCCAGGGAAAACTTAAACAGCATATTTTCTTAGAAAGTCAAAAATTTTAAATAAGATTTTATTGTGAAAATACTGTACAGAGGGGTTACAGTTACATGAGCAAGGTAATGAGTACATTTCTTATCAAGCCTTGTTTCCTCCTCCTTTGTTTTTCCCCTATCATCCCTTCCCTCCCACCTCCACAACTACACTCCCCCTTTCCCCCCACCGCCTAAATTGTAAAGTTCATTTTTCAACATAGTGTCTTCTATGTCAAAAAATGTTTAAATAGGGATATAAGTTGACCCATTGCAACAATGAGATGTAGAAAGTCAAATTTAAAGTCCAACAAAATAAGCATCGGGAAATGGATAATTGCAATGGTGGGGAGCAAGGGAAAGGGGTAGATGAGTGAATGGGAAGGAAGAATACAGTCAAGAATGCAATTCATGTAATACAAAATTAAGAAAACCAGGGGAAAGGATAGGGGAGAAGGATGTAGAGAATATTGAAGTGAGAAAAAAACTGGGAAGTTTTGTATTCATAAACTGCTTTGTTAAATGGTAATTCCTTTGTACAATTCCTTAAAGATAATTTTAAAAAACAATAATAAATACAAGGTATGTGGAATACTCCACTAAATATGTTAAGCTTCTAAAGGCTGGTGTTATTTTTGCACAACCTTTTTGAGATAAGCAATATTAACTTTTTATCAGAAGATAAGAAGAAATGAACTCTCAGAAATTCAAATACTTTGCTCAGTATTACCATGACTAACAGATGATGTCAGGAATTTTGACTCAAATATGCTGCTCATTATATGCATTTCAAAGCCAAGTAAAGGAAAGCACAAAGAGAATTACAAATCCAAACAAAAGAGAACCTCAGAAGTTGGAATAAGCTGGTAAAAACAAATGATGAATTGAGGTAAGAAAGAAAGTACTGCTTCTATTGACTTTACGTGTTCATTTTGCAATATAATCACATTATGGCAATCTTAGGAAAAAGTACTTTCACTGATGCCTTTGCTGCTTTTAATGTTTGCGGTATTACTGATTTTAAAGTTAGCAATTTGTCCCACTGATTCATGAAAACCACAGGAAAAGCTCATAATTGCTGTGCTTAGTATGTGGATGGTAAGATGAGAGGGAAGGCGGCTATGGAAAACTGGACACATTTACTCAAAGACTGGAAAAAAAACACAACTTGACTGATGCTATAAATTAATTTAAAAGTTTTTTTAATTTTTTAAAGTTAGTTTATAATTATCTGTGACATCTGTTTTGAGAGTATAAACTAATAAAAAGATAATAAAAATGTAATCCAAGTCAAAGCTAGAAATAAGTATAGGTATATAGATAGATAATATATTCACACACAAGGAGTGTGGGAGGTGGGGAGGGAAGGGATAGTGGGTTAACAAAAAGGAAGGGAAGGGGTAATAATGATCAACAAGTAATGTACTCATTGCCTTACTTATGTGATTGTAACCCCTCCATACAACATCTTAACAATAAAATAAAAATTAAAAAATATATTCACACACACATTTGTATGTTTGCATGTCTATGTACATTTTGAGACTAGCTGATGTAAACAGCATGATTACCTCCAGTTCCATCCATTTTTCTGCAAAAGAAATAATCTCACTTTTATTTCTGGATGGGTAATTTTGCATAATATATATACATCATATTTTCTTGATCAATTCATCAATTATTGGGCATCTATATTTTCCACAATTTAGCCAGTATGAGCAGAGTTCCACTAAACATTGTTATGCAATCATTTTTCTAATATAAGGACTCATTCAATGAAGGAAAATGGTAAAATAAAATATATATGATATGATCTGTAAGAGATTATTGAAAGGAAAGAGTAAAACTTTCTTTTTATACTATAAAGTTTTGAAATTTTATTAAATCATCATATATTCTAAGAAAAAGAACAGTTGATTCTTTTAGCTTCCTTAGCACTGAGAAATATTTGATTTTTTTATATTTATTTTTTATTGTGAAAATACTGCACAGAGGGGTTACAATTACATGGACAAGATAATGAGTACATTTCTTATCAAGCATTGTAGCCTCCTCCTTTGTTTCTTCTTCCCATCCCTTCCTATCCTCCCCCCCATCCCTCCTGCCCTCCCACCCAATCCTCTCTGCCCCCCCACCAAAGTTGTAAAGTTCATTTTCGACATAACAACTTGTACTTAAATTTGAGATTTATTTTAAACACTGAGAATAATTACAATTTCACATTTTGATTTGTTATTTTGCATGTGTGTGCAATTCAACTTGAATAGTACAACACTAAAAATTGAATGCTATAGCAAGTTTGTTTAGACTATTTGTACTTTAACATCAACAAATATGGACAAAATTTTGCTTGTAATAGAAACCTTAAGTGCTCTTTCTGAGCATTTGCCATAGATCATAAGTTAGTTGAGGCTTTACTTTTCATACTAACTCAGATTTATTATGTATTTTTTTTTTTGCTGGCTATTTGAAGATAGTCTTGTGGACTTTTCTTCTTGGGCTGGCTTTGAACCAGGATCCTCAGATCTCAGCCTCCTGAGTAGCTAGGATGATAGACATGAGTCACTAGCACTACACCCATAATAAAAGATGGTGAAGATGGTACATATTTGAAATAACCTTTGGTCCTGAGACAAAGTGAACTCACAAAAATGTACTTTATGAGTAAGAAAAATAATAAATATATAAGCAAATACAATGCCTAGAATTAATAAGATAATGTAGCATAATATGGAGTAATTGATGCTATATTTTTCAGCAGATTGAACAGGACTGGGTAGTGTTGTGACAGTCTAATTTTCATCCGAGAATCTAAAGAGCGATGTCCTCTGTGAAATCTTAGAGATTTTTTAAATGTTAGGAACTAATTAGAAAGTTTCAAAATCTACCAGTCAGATCAATACTTCATAGGCAAAATGGAGAATGTTTGTGAAATTTAGAACCTCCAGTCTTTTCTTCCTGGCTTGCATCTTCTGCTTCCTCTTTCATTTGGATTTTATCTGTAGCTGTGTGCAGTGAACCTTGGAGGCCACACACTACTAATTATGTAGACACTGTGCTCCCAGATTGTCCACACCTTGTCCCAGCTGGTGATCATGTCAGAGTTGATGCGGTACCCCAGGGACTGGATACTGTGCTTGCTCTGTGCCTTGTTTTGCATGCGGGAGAAATTTTGCCCAATACTGATTAGTTCTTGGTGCCAAAAAATGCTCAGAAAAAAAAAAAAACCTGATGTATTTTCCAAGCAAAATCAGCTTTGCCTGTGCAGAAGCTATTGTCAGTGATAAGCACTGGATTTCTTCTTCCATTATGATGGGTGGAGAATCTAGAGGTATCCAATAAGCAGTAATGGAATGGCTGGAGGTCGCCAGTGAGAACATTATATTAATTATTACTAATTTCATTAGCGATGTCACTATATATTCCAAAAGACCACACATTAGACATTGCCCTGTCTCTTTCATTTCCCTTTTTCTCTTTTTTAATTAATTAGCAGTTCTTGGAAGTCAATCAGTTAAAAAGAAACACAATTTGCTGAATGTGCTTTCTCTCTTAATTATTTCTCCAATTGCTATACCTTATCATTTGGCATCTTCTTTAATTCAATGCCTTCTTCACTGATTTCTCTGTTTTTCAGTCTTCCTTCACAAATCCATCTTCCACACAGGAAAATAAAAATATTTATTGCCATTCTACTACTGCAACTTTTTATCCGTAGTGATTTTTATGATTCTTTACTAGCTGAGGCTAAAATATTTATATTTTTTAGTCTTCTTACTATATAAAGTAGGTTGTTCCCACAGGGTCCTGCTAATATTATTTCCCATATTTGTTCAAGCAATTTTTTCTTTCTTATTATTTGGAAATTAAATCCAACTCAAATATCCCCTGCTCTGTAAAACCAAGCACTAAATCTGAAAAGATAAATGAACTATGTGTTAGACACTGGTATCTCATGCCAGTAATCCTAGCTATTCTAGAATATAAAACCTGGGAATTATAGTTCAAAGCCCATGAGATTCTGTCTCCAAAATAACCAGCCAAAAGCCAATTGATAGAGGACCAACCTAGCACGTGTGAGGTCCTGAGTTCAAACCTTAGTAAACATACTCCGAAAAATTAGAAAAATACACACTAGTTACTACAGATATTCAACTGCTAACTAGACAATGTAAGTGATCCTCAGAATAAAAAAATGGCAAAAATCACTCCATTTTCTCAATATGACCAAGAAGAGACAATGTTCTCCCCAAATATTAAAATAACTAGGCCCATTGTTTTTCCTAACAAACAGCAACTTCTTTGCTAGTATTAATTCTAGTTCTTTATCATCTCCCCACTTGTTCTATATGAATTGAGAAAGATCACTAATGTAAGCTTATTTCAAAGGATGTCAACACCCACATAGAGAATTTCACCAATAGACTCAAGTAACAAAACATTATATTCTATTATTATTTTTTCTATTTTTCCTATCGTAAGTCTTGAACTCAGGGTCTGGGCTCTGTCCCTGAGCCTTTCTGTGCACAAGGCTAGCCTTCTAACATTTGAACCACAGCGCCACTCGAGTTGTTCTTTTTTTTTCTGAGTAGCTTATTGGAGATAAGAGTTTCCTGTCTTTTCTTCCTGGTCTGGCTCAAACCATAAGCCTCAGATCTCAGCCTTCTGAGTAACTAGGATTACAGGTCTGAGCCATCAGCACCTTGCTAGTATTATATTTTTATGTCATCAGTACATCCCTGTGAAGTTTAAAAACTGACACCAAGAGAGAAAATAATAGAAGGGGTGACATTGTTCAAGATTCCTTGTATTCAGAAACTGAGTACATAAACTTACATGTCAAATTAAAACCCCTTTTAGAACTATTTTAAAATACTTAAAAAAATTATATACATGTGTAAAAAAGAAAAAAATATGACATCAAAAATACAAATGGGCCTCACTTACTAAATCCAGTTGAAGTCTTCATTTTCATTTTTTTTGCATAATTATACAATACAATGCTAAACTCAATAGATGTTGCTCCTAACTTCCCCTTTCTGAATTCTCCCTCTCTATTTCCTTTTACTTTATTAAGTACTCTTTTTCTTCAATGACTTAGCTGAATTTTAATTTGATGATCAGTATTTTTTTTTAAATTTTGCTTTGTGATCTATTGTCACAGGACACTGTGCACACTTTACCTCATAAGTTTCCTCAGAAAGTACTAAAAATAAATACGATATGTGAATACAGAAACTGGTAATAGGCAGCAGTTGACATCATATACAGCAATTACAGTGATGCAATGGTAAATCAAAGTGAAAGGGTTAATCTTGACAAGAAGTCAAAAATATATTTTTAATGAGGTTGAGAGCTGTGAAGTTGGCTCAGTGGGAAAGTGCATACCTAGAATGTATGAGGCCCTGGGTTCAATTCCTCAGCACCACATAAGCAGAAAAAGCCAGAAATGGCACTGTAGCTCAAGTGGTAGAGCGCTAGCCTTGAGCTGAAGAGCTGAGGGACAGCGCCCAGGCCCAGAGTTCAGGCCCCTCCACTGAAAAGCAAACATAGACAGGCAGACAGACAGACAGACAGACAGACAGGCAGATAGACAGACAGACAGACAGACAGACAGATAGATAGATAGATAGATAGATAGATAGATAGATAGATAGATAGATAGATAGATAGATAGATAGATAGATAGATAGATAGATAGATAGATA
>NW_012267219.1:4849974-4853802 GCF_000151885.1 Dipodomys ordii
CCACCTTTTCATGGAAGCTGGTAGAAAATAGAAGATGCCTGGATTAAAAACAAGGTCCATTTTAATACACACACACACACACACACACACACACAATCGAATTCTATGCCTCCATCAGAAAGAATGACATTGCCCCATTTGTTAGGAAATAGAAAGACTTGGAGAAAATTATATTAAATGAAATATGCCAGACCCAAAGAAACATAGGTCCCATGGTTTCCCTTACTTGCAATAACTAGTATACGCCAACAATAATCTTACCAGACAAGCAGAAAAGGTCAAAAGCTATGTACATATGACCATATAAGATGAAGCTAAGTGAAATGAACCCCAAGTTGGAGACACAAGAGGTTTTATCTTTATTGTTGCTGTTTTTAATGTACTATGTGAATTTTTTGGTTTCTTTTGTATGGTCTTTCCCCATGGTATAACCCTGTTGTCACTGTATATGATTAAGGTGCCCTGCACCTTGTATATACATATTTATAATTGGGAGAGGTGAAAGGAAATAACAAAATGCTGAAACAAGGATACAGGTTAACCCATTGTAATAATGAGATGTACAAGAAACTATGTTGAAAATGAACTTTACAACTTTACCGGGAAGGTAGGAGTTGGGGAGGTGGGGAGGGAAGGGATGGTAGGGGAAAAACAAAGGAGGAGGTAACAATGCTAGATAGGAAATGTACTCATTACCTTACTCGTGTAACTGTAACCCCTCTATATAGTATCTTTACAATAAAAATATATAAATATGAGGTTCACCTTACAATCTTGACCTTACAATCTGGTACTCATGCCCTCACTTTATTCTCCAACATATCTCCAACTCGGTTGTGCAAAATAAAAGTATAATATAAAGAATAGCAATTTGACTAATGCCTCAATAAGCTGTGATAGACAAGCCATTTCCAAAGAAATCCTCTGAAATTTCTCTGGAAATTATTGAATTTTATCAACTGGAAACTCATTTCCATTGATGGAAGAAATTTTATCTAATTTGGAGGCACTATGTTATTTTGACTCTACTCACTCATGAACCATTCTGACAAATTACAAAGTCAGACAATCAACTTTGATTGACACATACATAAAGGACATAAGATGAAGGAAAGGTTTCTGTAAGAAAATGCTAAATTATCATTAGTGCGTTATTTAGGGGGGTACTGGACACAGGGGCTTTCACTGGCTAGGGTTCTACCAGAAAACCCTTTTGTTTTTAATTCACCTTAGAGAAAAAGTCACATTGGTTTTACTAGGGCTGGAATATAATCAGTATCCTCTCATCTCTGTGTTTGAGTGGCTAGGATTATAGCCATGCTCTTTAATGCCCCAGTTAATGCATGAATTCTCAACCAAACTCAATGACTCAAGACAATCTGCAAGTAAATATTCGTTTTACATAATAGTAAAGAATATGAAAATAATAGATTGTCCATATTTCAGGGACTCGTCCAAGATTGAACACAATAATGAAATCCATGCTTTTTAATACAAATAACTAATCATAATAGATTCTAACATTGTTTTATTTATAAGTATTTGTACAATGGGGTTGCCATTTACGATAGCAGTTTCTGAAGAAAAAGTTTTTCCCATTTCTGTTTCCTCATCTATAAAATAAACATAATATGTCTTATGGTGTGAATTTAATAAACAATGGTAGACACTGACTACATATAAGTTCTAGTGTTTCTGCTAGTTAGCTTTCTATTTCCTAAGGAAATGCTGACCCCATTTTGCTTTTGGAGTTCAGTGTTAGCTCATTTAGCTATGTTAAGGCTATATATTAATTATTTGAACTGGTAATTTTGTTTAGGACAATAGAATCAAGAGGAATTTAGACAGTATTACTTAAAATCTAATTTCCTAAATATATTATCAATCAATTTTAAAATGGTATAGTTTTTCTAAGCTTCCAATTATTGTTTTCTCTTTTAGAATTAGATTAGAATTGGAAATACATGCACACACACCAATGGAAAATAAACTTTAGATAGTAGTAAAAGAAATTTAACATTGCTTCTCACCAAACGTTTTCTTAAAACAATTGCTCATCAAAAAGTCCAATTTATAGATTTTTATGGAAAACAAAAGTTGGCATATTTTATTGCTTTTCTATGACTAATGTTGCATTTCCAATTTGATTCAGGTGTATATTTCACATTTTTTCAATTAAAAATAACATTTTTAGAGGCTTTTTATTTGAGCAAAGGCAACGTAATAAAGTATTTTTATTCTGTAGCTGGAAGGCAGGTTATTCTGTTTGCTTAAATTGTTCAATCACTCTTTGGAACCATCCGGCATTCTGCCTGTTCCTTCTGCCTAAAACAAGCAGTCAATTTTAATTAACTTGGTGCACAGAAGTCTTTGGCGGTTGCGGAAACTGGGCAGAGAGCCAATCCTCAGAACACCGCTGATCAATTTGCCTAGAAAGAAGTAAAGAAATGGGAGAGATCATCTTGGAAGAGCTTCTGAGGGCTATTTTAAAACAGAACCGTTAAAAAACTGAAATAGAAATTTGAGAACAATTTTAACTCAGAGAAACTACACTGCTTTGTTTAAAAATTATAGTTTTAGTGACCATTTGGAAGCTCTTGGATTCAGATGGATTTGGGATGCTGTAAGGCCTACTATTATTATTTACTTTGAATATCTACCTGCAGTAACCTGTGTCTTCTAGGTTTACATGCAATACTTTTGGAACAAAGTCAATGTGATTTGGCAGCTTTCTCAGACTGATCCGCGAGGAATTGTTAGGGTCGAACCATATATAGTGTTTCAAAGAATGGCAATGTTTACCCTTATTTTGCCTCTGAAATACAAACTTCTTGATATCTGTAACATTGAACTCCTTCTGTTGTAAAGCTGGATATAAATGGCTCATAAACCAGCTGTGTTTGAATACCTGTAAATTACTTCAGTATTGTCCTTTTCATAAAAAATACTCTAGCCTATGTAATGCATTTGAAGAGAACTGGCAATCATAGTAGCACATTCCTGATCCCAGGTACTCAAGGGAAAGGGGCAAGGGATCAAGTACTTAGGGTCAACCTGGGCAATGTTAGTGATACTCTTTGTCTTTAAGACAAAATACAAACAAAAGGGCTGGAGGCCTATCTCAGGTTAGTATAATGCTTGCCTAGCACTGCAGTGCTTTGGGTTCATTTCCAAATACTGCTGTGTGCTCAGTTCCAAGCACTGAAGCTATATAGATAAATTAAGTATTTATATATTATATAGAGTATGCTTATGTATATAATTGTACATTATGTATATAATTATATCACAAAATGTGCACACAAATACACACAAATATGTATATGCATGTATATAAACATATACATATATATAATATTTCTTTTCAAAGACAACACCTTAATGACATGTTTTTTGGGTTTATTCAATATAAATAGCGTTAATAAAATGATATTTTTATTCTTTTTAAGGGGGAAATTTGGTCTATTATAATTTGTTGTATAAGAAATCTTGTGATTCTGCAACTGGAATCACACTGCATTCCAATTAAATATAGAAAAAGTCAAATTTTCACCTTGAGTAATAGTGTACAAAATAACACTAAAAGTTTCTATCTTGAGCATTATAAAAGTGTGCATTTTAGCTGGGTGCTGGTGGCTTACACCTGCAATCATAGCTACTCAAGAGGCTGAGATCTGCTGATTGCGGTTCAAAGCCATCCCAGACAGTAAAGTCCATGAGACTCTTAACACCAAAATTTGTTAGGAAATGGAAAAACTTGGAAAAAATTATATTAAGTGAAGTAAGCCAAGCCCAAAGAAACATAGGTCCCATGGTTTCCCTTATTTG
>NW_012267219.1:4854212-4865122 GCF_000151885.1 Dipodomys ordii
TAAACAAAGGAGGAGGCTGCAATGCTTGGTAAGAAATGTACGCATTATCCTGCCCATGCAATTGTAACCCCTCTGTACAGTATTTTCACAAATAAAAAAAAAAACCACCCAAAAACAGGATGTGGTGCTGTGACTCAAGTGGTAGAGCACTAGCCTTGAACTGAAGAGCTGAGGGACAGTGCCAGGCTCAGAGTTCAACAAAAAAAAATGTACCAACAAAAAAAAATGTACATTTGGCAGTACTTTATGTAATAAAGTACTTTATGTTCCTTGCAGAACAGCAAGGAACCATTCTCCACCTCTCTCTCTCCCCAAATATGTCTATGTTAATCATTAATATATTAGTATTTATATATTTCATTACATATTAATATTACATATCATGTATATATTATATAGTATATATTTATACAGTATCCAATATATGTTATATAATATATTTATATTGTATGTATTATAATATATAATACTTTTATGTATATATATATATATATAACTGACATTCTATAACCATTAAGCAATAACTCTGTTATTACTTTAGACCTGGAAAGAGATAATTTTTATGTGATTTTTGACTATTTTACATATTCATCAGTTGCAATCATAGAGTAATTATTATTCTGTGACTGGCTTACTTCATTCACTTGGCATAATGTTTTCAAGGTTTATCAATGTAATAGCACAAGTTAGCAATCCCCTCATTTCAAAGAGTGAATGAAATTCATTTAATGTAAACATGTCTAGGTTATCCTGTCATCTCTTGATGGATGCCTAGTTTAGCTATTGTGAATCATGCATTTATGAACATATCAACAAATAACTCAAAACACTACTTTTAGTTCTTTCAATGTGTTCAGAAATAGAATTTCTGGATCATGCTGTGATCGTGTTTTATAGTTCTTGAAGAACCATTATTCTGTTTTGCATGGTGGCTGTATCATTGTACGTACCCAGTCATGGTGGGCAAAATTATAGTCATCTGTTTTGAACTGTGTATGTCTTCCTTCCATTATCACCACATATATTGCCTGGACGACACTATATGGAATTTAGGATTATATTTCATATTTATGAGAAAAAAGTCATTGAATCTTCATATGCATTGCCTTGAGCCTATAGATTGGTTGGTATAGTATTGACACTTGAACAGTCCTGATCTTTTTCCAGCCATGAATATGAATCATCTTTAGGAAAATGTTTGATTTACCTAGATGTATCTGGTTCATCCTCTAAAGAACAATAGTATTTCCTCATAACTGATTTTTTTTTCTACTTCTGGACACAGGCTATTAACAACTGTGAGGGATCTGAGACTTTTCCCTATTGTCAAGCTATTAAAATCAGCCCACCACCTTTTCATGGAAGCTGGTAGAAAATAGAAGATGCCTGGATTAAAAACAAGGTCCATTTTAATACACACACACACACACACACACACACACACATACACACAAATGCAAGCTGGGCACTGATGGCTTACACTTGTAATCTTAGCTACGCAGGAGGCTGAGATCTGAGGATTGCCATTTGAAGCAAGTGTGGGCAAAAAAAAAAGTCTATGAGACTCTTATCTCCAATTAACCATTAGAAAACCAGAAATAGTGCAGTAGCTCAAATTGATAGAGTGCTAGCATTGAGAGAAAATGCTCAGGGACAGTGCCCAGGCCCTGAGTTCAAGCCCCATGACTCCACAACAACAACAACAAATAATAATAATAATTGCAATAGTCAGTGCATCTTAACTGCTGCTTAAGTTCCAGTTCTCACAGTGAGACACAGAAAGGAGCATAGTTTGATATTTTCTTCTATAAGACAGGAAGGCTACTGTTAAGGGAATCAAATCTTTGTAAGGAATAATAAGTTGGCTTGCCCTTTGATTAGAGAGGAAACATTATCTTTAATCCCTTGTGCAATAAGTAACTGTCTCTTGGCTGTGGAGGGAGGTACAATCTCTACTTCCCAATGCAGTCAGTTATGATAGCAATTTATTATTATATTATCTTTCATGAGATATTCCTTACTCACAAAACAGAAATCCAAGAAGACCCCTAGATACTGGCTCAGTGTTCTAATGATGTCTCTTCAACTTCAGGAACAAATGCAACAGTCATAATAAATCTGTGTATCAATGTGCAACAAAAAAATGATCCCCCATGTGCCAAGGTTTTGAGGTCTGGCAAAATTCCTAAATACAGATGGTTTCTCCACTAAAGTCCAAATAACCTTTATTCACAAGGTTCATAGTGTGGTTTAGATTCATTCTTTACTTACTTGCTCTTTTCTACAATTAAAACAAGTAACAGTTTATTTTATAACAGTTTATTTAATTACAGTTTATTTTTCTTTCATATCAGTGATCAAACAAGCCGTCTTATAATTATGACAATATTTCCCATGTCTCTGGTAATTAATCGGTAGTCGATAAACATTTGTGGACATAGTTATGATGTCTAGGGCTAGATGCTTGTTTATAATGTCATATTGATTTTGTTTATAGTCCATGATGCAATACCAAACAAGCATCTACAATTAAAATATAAGTTCATTTTCTTGTATTAACTAAGGAAAAGTGTCCAGAAATTGCACATAAAGAAAAATAACCAGAATGAATAATATAACAATTAGGTAGATGGAATGACCACATGATTTATGTTGGGAGACAGAATACCACAATTATAACAAGAACGTATTGTTCACACTCATACAATGTGTACAATGACTCACTGATAAAAATGAGTTGGGGGATGGGTGGATGGAACATTGTCAGAGGTTAGTATTTCCTCTTATATGCTCACTGTTTTTGAATAACTGGAAACAGCTGCTGAATAAACCCCCTGCTTTTGCTTATTATAAACCATTCACACTTTGGCATCAGAGATGTGAATAGGCCTTCAAAGAAAGAATGAATTCCTATTTACCAATAGCATGAGGACACTGGCCAAAGCAAAGAGACAAACATGCATGAAATCGTATTATTCCCAGAACTGGACCGCTTTACCAAGTAGAAGTGAGGGGAAAATAACCGCTACTGATTTGTTTTCACAATTTAATTTTTATGACTAGAAGAAGCAAGTGAAGAAGAATACAGCTGAATCAATTCTCTGATTCATGTAAAAATGTAGAGATATTTTATTCAATATTCTAGAGCAGGTAAACATAATTTTTAAACCAGATACATGGACATCTAAATCTGAGCACCACAATCAATCCACCAACAATCATTCAATATAGTTTTTGTTACTATAAAATATATTCATTTAAATATTTAATAATAAATGTATACTAGTTGTAATATACTAGTGGGTATATTATTAAAAAATAAAACATTCAACTCTAACCCTCAAATTTTCACAGGATACATGCGTGTGTGTATATGTGTGTGTGTTAGAAGAAAGCTCAGTGAACTTATTTAATGGCCTTGCAGAGTAAAGATATGTATATCCTTCCAATGATAGGAATTCGAAGCTTCCTCTTAAAACTATTTTCAGCAAGACACCTTAGAAATCTGAAACCTTAGAATCTGTATACATGGCAGACAGAGAAAAGTTTTTGAAGAATGCTTTATTCATAAGTACTTTATCCTTAATGCTTTTCTTGTCAGAATTTTTGGCAGATAACCAAGAAGCCATTAAAATACATGTAAATTATATAAATAATACTCTTTTTCATAATGGCATCTTCAGAATGCTCAGGGTCTTGCACTGTGGTGCAGAATAAAGTGCACGGGAATGCTGAGACCCCTGGCAGGTTCCCTTTCCCTGTTGCACTCACTCCTTTTTAGTCCAAGACCAATTTTCTCATGAAGATTTCACTCTTTGGTAATTTTGATTGGTCTCATCAAAAGACACTGAGAGCAGTTCCACTGGATTTGTCTCTTACACCATGTAATTAAGCCCTCTCTCCATAAGAAGTGAAGTGGTAGGATAGGAGGATAAATTAAAGCTGTGGTATCAGCTTCAGCCCATCCCAGAACTCTTAGATTCATCCAACTATGAATTATCTGGTTTTATTACACTGAGCTGAGATAAAGTCTGGCTTCAGTCTATTATCCACCAGGAGCCAAACAAAAAGGTTTAACTTGACCCGCTGATCTTGGATGTCACTGTCAATAGCTGAAGAGAGAATCAAACGGAACAGAAAGTATCCTTCACCTAGGATAAACTCCCTTTGATTAATTGATTTGTAATTTTACACCATCACTTTGTTTTTATGATATAACATACTTTATTGAAATAGCATCCATTATGTACATAGCTATCCTTAGAAGGGAAGGCCCACAGAAGTTGTGTATGCGTTGGGTTTTATATTAAGCTCTCTGTTGGTGTGTATGTATGTGTGCATGCACGTGTATATATACATATATACATATATATGAGGATATTATCTCTCTCCACATCTATCTGTCTGTCTGTCTGTCTGTCTATCTATCTATCTGATGTCAATTATAAACCAGTCAGTAGTTTTGGTAAATACAAGAATAAAGGACACTTATAAAGGATAGCTGAGTTTTCACAAGGATTATTCTACATGTTAGCTGTAAAAATATCTCATGGACAAATATTTTACTGGTGATAGAATTTTCTGTGCAATAATTTATAAGCTTTATGATAAGCTAGTGTAAAAGATAAAATGGCATGAGATGATTTTTATTTTTTTAAGTCACAAACACCTTTTAATCTTCACAATGATAGTTATCATTATCTTTGTGTGTGTGTGTGTGTGAAAATGCCATACAGAGGGGTTACAATTATGTGGACAAGGTAATGAGTAGATTTCTTATACAGCATGTTGCCTGCTCCTTTGTTTCCCCTTCCCATCCCTTCCCCCCTAACCCCCCTGTCAAAGTTGTAAAGTTCGTTTTTCGACCTAATGTCTTGTACATCTCATTGTTGCAATGGGTCCACCTGTATCCCTAGTTAAACAATTGGTTTTTTCCCTTCCCCTCTACAAATTATACCAACATCAAGTACAGTGAAAACAGGTTATATCGTGGGGGAGGGACATACAAAGCAACAAAGAAATTATCTTATAAATATGTTAGAAACAATCACAAGAAAGAAAAAAACATTTGAGTTCTTAACTTGGAGTTTATTTCACCTAACATCAACTTATCTGACTGTTTCTGCTTGACTCAGACATAATACTAGTTATTGCAAATAAGGGAAACCATGGGACCGATGTTTCTTTGGGCCTGGCTTAGTTCAGTTAGTATAATTTTTTCCAAGTCTTTCCATTTCCTAACAAATGGGGCAATGTCATTCTTTCTGATGGAGACATAGAATTCTATTGTGTATATATACCACATTTTCTTTTTGTTTTTCTTTTTTTGGGTCCGGTTGTGGGGCCTGAACTCTGGGCCCGGGTGCTGTCCCTCAGCTCTTCAGCTCAAGGCTAGCGCTCTACAACTTGAGCCACAGCGCCTCTTCCAGCTTTTTTCTTTTTGCTTACATTGTGCTGAGGAATAGAACCCAGGGGCTCAGACTTGCAAGGCAAGCGCTCTACCACCTTTCCAGCCCGTATACCACATTTTCTCAATCTACATTGCTTATGAACTCTTTGACCTTTAACAAAAAGCTATATTTTTTTACAAATCGGGTGATATAGGTACATTTGCAAGATGATTTTGATTATTAATGTTTTATTAGTGTACATGGATTGTACAAGGAAGGTACATGCATACACACATGCATACAATAAAACAATCAACCTCCTCCTTCTCCATCTCTCTCAGTAATGAATGAAATTCATTCTAGGGATTTTTAAAAATACTTTTTATTTAGTTAATTTCTCCCACAGCTGAGGGCTGAACTCAGGGCCTTGCACTTACCAGGCAACTGCTCTTCCACTAAGCTAACCCCCACCCCAACCTCATTCTAGGGATTTTTATGTGTAGTTCTTAAAGGCCACTCAACCATCTTTCCAAAGGAAGTTAATGACCAGTTATTAACTTCTATTTCTTTTACTTTTTCTTTTTCCTGATAGGAAGGGCCTATTTTGTAAATATTTTTTAAAGAAAAATAAGGAGAGATTTATTGTAGAAATTATAGGAGTGCAGGCATAAAAAAAGTATATGTCTAGGATAGTCCTAGCAGAGGATCACAGTAGATTAATAGCTATGTATCATATGATCATATAAAATGATGCTAATGAAAATCAACTCCAAGATATGGAAACAAGAGGATTTTTCTGGTAGTTATTGTTTTTAATGTACTGTGTTACATTATTTCTCTTTTCTTTTGTATCCCCCCACTTTGGTTTATCCTCTGTTGTCACTGTTTTTGATTTTGATAACCCTGTGTTTTGTATATGTGTTTATCTGATTTGGGGAAAGGAAGGGTAATAACAAAATGGTGAGACAACGGACAAAAGATGAATCCATGCAACAGCAAAACTCATAAGACGTTATACTGGAAATGAACTTTACAACTTGGGGGAGTTTAAGGGGAGGAAAAGTGGGAGAAAAACGAGAGTGGAGTAAACAATGTTTAACAAGAATTGTACTCACTACCTTACTTATGTAACTGTAACCCGTCTGTATATATCACTCTCAGAAATGTGCCTTTAGTAGTATGAATCAGTATATAAGAAAAACACCTCTATATTGAAGTTTATTGAGGCTCAATTCACAATAACAAAACTGTGGCATTAGCTGAGATGTTCAGAAAACAGTCAAACGATTAAAGAAAATGTGATGCAGATAGGAAGTTATCTAGATAACAGAATTATAAGTATAAAATGAAATTATGGCATTTGCAGAAAAGGATTTTTGTATTAATGATTTTATTCACAAGAGAGCAGTTATAAAACAATTTTCTTACACAAATGAGCACTTCAACTTTGTGCATCCTGATTCTTTCTGTCTGCTTCCAAGCTCCTCTATATAAAATATTTTCACAAATTCAGAGATTGGGGTTAGCAATGTTTTGGTATAACCCCTATTTTCACTGATAGAATTTTAATTAAAAAATAAAACCATGTATAATGATAAGTCTAGAAATATATATAACTTAAATATTAGTCCTCATATGTGAAAAAATTTATCTGAACAGTGAAAAACTTCAGAAAGAGTAAATCTACTAAATTTTAATCCCAGAAATCTGAACCAATTAATTACAAAGCAAGCAGAGATTTGGAAGCCAGTTCCAAACTTTTCTGCCTGTCACATCCATAGCACATTATCTGTTATAGAAGAAGAAGCATGTTTAAAAGCACACAGAAATCATATTTGGAATGCATTTCACACCCCACCATTGCCATATTGCTTGATTATTTTATGCACTAAACTTTCTTTTTAGCAAAATTGGCTCAATAAAAATAAATGATAAGAAGCCAACCTGATGTGTTATCTTCATCTGTGAGGCCTTTGCCTGAAAGCAGTGCATGTGAATGCTCAGAAAGAAGTTAAGTCTTAGGAATCATAAGTTTTCAATGATTGTGGGTTCATATAAGGGAAACTTTATTTTCCTTTCTTTCTTTTATAAATAAAGAACTTGCTTTCTGTCCTCCATAAAAAATATAGGTTTAACAATTCTTCCTTCCAATTAAGCTAGATCTTCTTATCATAATGAATGATCAGAAGAGGACCTTAAGATGATGTATTCCAAACTCTGTATTTTATTGTTTAAAAGATAATAGTAAATGTTGGCTCGGGGAATGCTACTACACTGTTAGTGGGAATGGAAACTGGTTCAACCACTCTGGAAAGCAATATGGAGGTTCATTAAAAGACTAAATATAGAACTACTCTATGATGCAGCAATCCCACTCCTGGTCATTTACGCAAACTCACAAACAAGGCTACACTAAAGCCACCAGCACAACTATGTTCATTGCAGCATTATTTACCATAGCTAAGATATGGAACCAACCCAGATGCCCCTCAGTAGATGAATGAATCAAGAAAATGTGGGATATATACACAACAGAATTCTATGCTTCCATCGGAAAGAATGACATTGTCCCATTTGTAAGGAAATGGAGAGCATAAGATGATGCTAATAGAAATGAACTCCAAGATATTGAAACAAAAGGTTTTTCTTTGTTGCTGTTGTTGTTGTTTTTAAATATACTGTGTGAAGTTATTTCTTTTCTTTCATTTTTTTCCCTTGGTTTATCCCTGTTGTCACTTTATTTTGGTACCCTTTGTCTTGCATATATGTTTATTTGATTTGGGGAGCAACAAATGGTGAGACAAAGAACAAAGGGTGAACCAATGCCACAATGATCTCACAAGACACTATGTTGGAAATGAACTTTACAACTTGGTGGGGGGATTCAGGGGAAAAATGGGAGAAAAATGAGGGAGTGGGTAAGAGTGTTTGACAAGAAATATACTGATTGTCTTACATATGTAACTGTAACTCTTCTGTACATCACCTTTACAATGAAATTATTTTTTTGTATAAAAAGATTGAGGTATAGACTATGAATGTATTATACCCATGCTTCTTGTAGTATTAGCAAATTGCACACTCTTGAACTTTTTACTTTACACTCTTCTGCCTACCTTTTGTAAGTATGATTTCCAACCTGGTTTTCTAAGTATGACTAGAAAACAACAATGGAAATACTTTTAATATTCTTTCCCCAATTCAGTGTCTCAAATAGCTAATACCTGGGTTTTGAGACATATGATCATTCAATTTATATTCCTATTATTACACAGCTCATCTGTCCCTGCTAAGTCTGTGGTTATTGTTTAGCTCCATTATATTATCTCTGACCTATGTATTAGGATTTGTTTTGCCCCAGCCATCTGAAATGCCTATTAAGAAAACCTGAATTCAATGAATAATCATATATCTGTTTCTTTCTTTGTCTAGAGATGATTTTTTCATATGTTCTCATTTTTCAGGGAAATGCAAGATATTGGTATCTGCTTTCTTCAGATAACTTTGTCATAGTTATCACTGGATCTTTGCTTTTTATGGAGGCTTTCAAATGCACTTTCCATAGCATTTGTATTGAATAATGAGTCAAATCATGTGTTGACTGATATGGACTAGGGGACAAGCTAAGTAATAACTAAGGTCACTGACAACTTGTTGGTATAAATTGGGTGAATCATTTAAAAAAATATATTGGTAGCTAAGGTATACAACATGGCTTTTCAGGTTGTCTTGCGAAGATCCAAATTATTACCTAAAAGTTATAAATAGGGAAATCTTCCTTTTTATGTTCTCATCCCTTATTAAAACATTTTTTGCAAATTCTGTTTCTTCAGATTTTAGCTGGTATTAGGGAAGTTATGAGTTAAGTAGGTAAAGTATTTACTTTTATATCTCTGATACAAAATTATCTGATAGAGAAATCCATGGAGAAAGCTTAATGTTAATTTTGGATATGATCAATGGAGCTTTCTCATTGTTTTTACTTCACACCTAAAAATTTTTAAAATTAAAATTATGGAGTAGAAAATACATAAATGAATTAAAACTAATAATTTCTTTAGGAAAACTCTAATCATTAAAGAAAACTAATGCATGCAGACAATTCCTCGAAATTTATTATTACCTATTTTGGAGAAGAAATGAGTAGGGAATTAAAATTTCTGTTATCTGAAAATTCTCATTTTATAACCTCATAGTTACACTGACTGATAATAGGATCAGACACTCTACCTATTAATAGGCTTATTTATATATTTTTATTCAGTTAGCAGACTGAGGCCTTGAATTTTGGGATTTGTGATTGTTAAGCAACCACTCATCCCCCCTCCACTCCTATCTCTCTCTCTCTCTCTCTCTCGCTCTCTCTCTTTTATGCTGGACCTAGGGCTTAGACTCAGGGTCTTCGTTTTGTCTCTGAGCTATAGTCCTGGCTAGTAATCTACCATTTGAGCCTACATTTTTTTATAATTTTTCTTTTGATAGTTTATTAGAGATAAGTCTCATTGACTTTTCTGGTTTTAAACTGCAATCCTCAAATCTCAGCCTACTGAATAGCTAGGATTACAGGTGTGAGCCATTGGCACCTGGGTAACCTATTAGCTTTTAATTTATCTATCTAAATTACTTTCCCATCTTCTCCTTCTTCTCCAACAGGTTTTTGTAGATTTCATTATGATATTTTCATAGATACATATAAATATATATATATATCTTATGATATTCATCCCACCCACACCTTTTCCCCATTCTCTTAATATTTTAATATAAATTGTTTATTATTATTATTTTATATATAATTATTTTATTTTATTTTTATTATTTATTTTAATTTTATATATAATTATAATAAAATTATTATTATTAATAAACTATTAATTTCATTGTATAACAAAGGATAAAACTTTCTAAAATCAAATGTTTTGTTAAAATAATAAAATCAACACTCAATTGAGTCTTAGTCTATATGTGCATTGTGAGAGAAATTGCTCATTTTTTGCTATCTGTACCAGAAACTTTATGTTATCTCCTTCCTTCCTTCCTCCCTCCCTCCTTCCTTCCCTCCCTCCCTCCTTCCCTCCCTCCCTTCCTCCCTTCCTCCTTCCCTCCCTCCTTCCTTTCTCTCTTTTCTTTTTTTCTTTCTCTGTCTTTCTTTCTTTATTCAATTGGGGCCAATCAGCCTGAGCTCAGGACCTTGGTGTTGTCCCTAGGCTTTTGCATTCAAAGCCAGCACTCTTTTCCTTGACCCACAGCTCCATTCTGTCCTTTTGGTGGTTAATTGGAGATAAGTCTCACAGATTGTTCTTGCCTGGCTGACTTTGAACCATTAACCTCACATTTCAACCTCCTGTGCAGGTAGAATTACAGGCTTGAACCTTCAAGCCCTGATATTATACCTTCACCATAGCTAACATATGGAACCAATCTAGATGCCCCTCAGTAGATGAATGGATCAAGAAAATGTGGTATATATACACAATGGAATTCTATGCTTCCATAAAAAAGAATGACATTGCCCCATTT
>NW_012267219.1:4867437-4897753 GCF_000151885.1 Dipodomys ordii
GTTGGATCTTGTCGAATGCTTTTTCTGCATCTATTGAGATAATCATGTGGTTCTTATTCTTGCTCCTGTTGATGTGATGAATAATATTAATTGATTTGCGTATATTTAACCAGACATTGCCCCATTTGTTAGGAAATGGAAAGACTTGAAAAAGAATCATATTAAGTGAAGTAAGACAGACCCAAAGCAATATAGGTCCCTGGTTTCCCTCATTTGCAATAATTAGTATATACATCTGGGATAATTTTATCATATGAGCAGAATAGCTCAAAAGCTATGTACATATGACCTTAAAAGATGATGATAAGTGAAATGAGCACCAAGATATGGACACAAGAGGTCTTTCTTTATTGTTGTTTTTAATGTACTATGTGATTGTTTTTGTTTCCTTTACATGTTCTTACCCCTGTTGTCACTGTACTTGATTTTGCTACCCTGCATCTTGTATAAACATTTGTTTAATTTGGGGAGGGGAAGAGAAATAACAAAATGCTGAAACAAGGACACAGGCTGACCCATTGCAACAATGATACCCACAAGACACTATATTGGAAATGAACTTTACAACTTCAGGGCGTGGGGTGAAGAGGCAGGGAAGTGAGGGAGGGAAGGGATAGTGGGAGAACAACAAGAGAGTGGGTAACAATGCTCAATAAGAAATATACTCATTGCCTTACTCATGTAATTGCAACACCTCTGTACAGCATCTTTACAATAAAATAAAATTAAGAAAGAAAAATAATTTCACCATAGCATTACTTAGATTTAACAAACTGACATGAAATTATACTTTTTGAATGTGTTCAACTAATGGTGCCCCTAACCAATTTAAATATTTTAGGGTCAGTATTTTGAAATTAATATAATCTAAGAGCATATTACGTAATGTATTCCTAAAAGGGAGACATGTACAACTAAGAACATAATTAGAATTATTTAGATACCCTAATCCAAAAATTAAAAAGAAAACTTTTCTCTAATGTCCATAGTAAAACTAATAACCACATATGTGTCTTAATTCTAAACAAGCTGTATCATTTTCTCTCTCATTTTGAATGACAATGGAATAACATTGCCATTCTCCTTAAATGGTACAAGAAGTGCCAGGATGACATCTTGGGTCCAAGACTAAGGACCTAATTAAGCAAGGATGTTTGGACACATGAAGTAAGCAGAATAATTACAATAATATGAGAATGCACAACCAAATTTAAGGATATGACGCAACATACATTCCATTAAATACAATGATATTTTTGGCTTTCAATGTCAGCTTATTCTGTTGCAATTACTACTGGAAAGAAATTACTAGAAGGCTATTCATTCTCATGAAAGTATGCTGAAAAGTAAACTATGTGAGTGTTTCTTCTTCTCTCACTGTGCTGTGGATACTTTTATAATTTCCTGCAGTATGCTTTGCACACTAGCAAGATTTAAGACAAATATCGATGATCTTTTGGGTTTGTCAGAATTTATTTTGCTCAAGCAATTTCTGAAATTGCTTTTGTGGATTTATATTTCATTTTAATTGGAGTAAAATGAACAGTGTCAGGTGAGATACTGATTGCTTTTTTAATATGCTGACAGAGAAATGCATCTTATTAGATAGTTATCAAGTTTACGTTTAGAATAAACCTGCATCTTGAATAAATCATTTCAAATATATTGACCAAGTATTAAATATCTATCAAGAACTTACAGGATGTGTGTTTAAAACATCATATTTTAATTAAAATGTTTCTAACTTTACTTGAGAAAACTCAAAATTTAATTGGTTTCTTTCAATATTTTTTGTTCACATTTCATTTTTATGTAATTGCAGTAAGACACAGCTGTTCTCAATTCAATTAATCTACTCCTTGGAAAGTGTGTACACCTTATTACACTGAAACTTAATAGGAATAAACTTGTGAAATTTGCATTTCTGGCACTCTATTAAAAGCAATTCATTCTATATTTTATCATATAACTCAGTTACTCCCAACTAAATTCTAAATATGTTTTCAATTACTACATGATATAAGGCTCTCATTTCTTTAAATTACTTAAAACCTAAGACCAATATGTTACCAATACATAATCTTCAAGTTTCTGTGTTGAGGAATTATGTAAATAAGGTCCTGGTCTACTGCTGTCAAGCGCTTCCTTTGAGTAGAAAGGTTTTGAGGTAGATGTTTTATATTCCTGTACCTTATACATTATTGGTAAGAGGATGTACTGTGTGAAGGTATTTCTTTTTTCTTTCATGTTTTTTCCTTTGGTTTATCTCCTGTTGTCACTGTTTTTGATTTTGGTACCCTATCTCTTGTATATATCTTTATGATTTGGGAATGGGAAGGGGCATAACAAAATGGCGAGACAAAGGACAAATTGTGAACCAATGCAACAGCAATATTCACAAGACACTATGCTGGATTTGAACTATACAACTTGGGGGGAAGGAGACTTGGGAGAGGTAAAGAGGGAGAAAAATGAGGGAGGTAGCAATGTGTGACAAGAATTATACTCATTACCTTGCTTATGTAACTCTAACCCATTTGTACTTCACCTTTATGATTAAATTAAATTAAAAAATTTTGATCCTGGGCTTAGAATAAGAATGTTTTATAAATAATAATAACAACTTCTTTTAGCCTTCTGGGGAAGGCTAAAAGGGGGAAATCAGGGGAGAATAACAAGCTATTGTAACAATTACTAACAAGATATAACTTGTTCTTTCCCAGTTCAGGAGTACAGATGACTAAACTTAGCTTTACTATGATGATATCAAACTATTATCAGAACCATACTCACTATGATAGCTCTTAGGAAAAATGTAGTCCTGGACTTGTCAAGAATTCCTAGGTTTTGGGTTTTTTTATATATGTAAAGAAAAACAATCTGCTTCTGTGGCCAAAATAAAAAGAATCACTAATATAAAAGTGAGTACGAACAAGTATTTCACATCAATTGTGAGATCATTTCATTTTAACTATTTTTAAGAGATTCACAATAATGTGCTGAAACAAACCTTTATTAGAAGACATTGATGAAGACTCAAACAAATTGAAAGACATCCAATACTCATAGATTGGGAAGCTAATCTTATTTAAATGTCTACACTACCTGAAGCAAATATTCATTCAGTGTTATCACCATCAAAGTCTAAAGACATTTATAATAGAAATTGGAGGGGGGAAACAGAATTCTAACATTGACATAGACATAACTTGTTAATGATACTCTTGCTGTTATAAAGACTATATAATTTTTAATATATATATTTATTGGAAAGATACTGTACAGGGATGTCAGTTACATGAGCAAGGTAATGAGTCCATTTCCTATTGAGCATTGTTACACTCTCCTTTATTTTTCCCTTACCATCCCTTTTCTCCCCACCTCCCCAACTCCTCCCTCCCCTCTCACACCCCACCCCCTGCAAAGTTGTAAAGTTCGTTTTCAACATACTGTCTCCTACATCTCTTTGTTACAATGGGTCATCCGGTACCTTTATTTCAGCATTTTGCTATTTTCCTTACCCTTCCCAAATTAGAAAATGTATATACAAGATGCAGAACACTGGAATCAAATACGGTGACAACAGGGGTTGTACAAAGAAACAAAAAAAATCACATAATACATTATAAATACATTAAAAAGAACAGCAACAAAGATAAAAACCTCTTGTGTCCCTATCTTGGGTTCATTTCACTTAACATCAGGTTATATGTACATAGCTTTTGACCTGCTTTGCTTGTCCTAGACATATACTAGTTATTGCAGATAAGGGAAACCATGGTACCTATGTTTCTTTGACTCTGGCTTACTTCACTTAATATAATTTTTTATCAAGTCTTCCCCACTTTTAGGCATTTACTCAAATGATCACAAACAAGGCCATACTAAATCTACCAGTACAACTCTCTTTATCACAGCATTATTTACCATAGCTAAGATATGGAACCAACCCAGATGCCCCTCAGTAGATGAATGGATCAAAAAGTAAGATATATATATATATAATATATATATATTATATATATATATATATAATTCTATACCTCTTGCAGAATGATACCGTCCCATTTGTTAGGAAATGGAAAGAATATATAATTGTATGTAGTTGTAGGAAACCAGTTTATTCTGAAGGCTGAAAGATCAAATATCAAGATGCCTAAAATTACATTGTCTGCTGAGAGCTGCTTTGTTTTCCATATGTACACCTCCTGCTACATTTAGATTGACAGAAAACAGAGAACAAAAGAGCAGAACATTGATCATTGTGAGGAGAATAAAAGAGTGTAACTAGTCCTAAGCAGAGCCATCCATAGAGATCCTAATTCTTTTAGAGATGGCATTCTTCCTGTTCATTACCTACTGAAAACCTCAGTTTAGAAGACAGTCATATGGAATTTTAGACTTCAATTCATGAATTAGAGTAGGGGAGAGAGTTTCATATGTGCAAATTATAGAAAACTCTGAGAAACTAAAGCATTTTTGAGAAAAAATATATAAAATTAGAAGCACCAGCTATTATGATCTAAAAGAATTAGTACTATCATTAAAAAGACACAACTGAGCAGAAAAATAGCTCATAAATAGATCTAACACCTTCTGAGTTTTGATAAGTATATCAAGAAACACATGAGTTATGGATACATGTATTCATATGATAAAAATTAAATTCACAGCAAATATCATGGTATAACAGCATGTATAAAACCAACAAGTGGATTAAAGACTGAAAAACACTGAAACTTACTAGGAACTTCCTTGAAATATGTTTGAAATATGTGGAATATCTTTCTTGATGTTGGCCTTCGTATCTTAAATCTGAGAAGGAAGTACAGGCAAGATAACTAAAATTAGGCAAGTGAGACACAAATTAAACAGCTTGATACTGGCACAAGAACAGATCTCAGGACCAAAGGAATAGAACTGAAAACCCAGAAATGAACCACAGACCTATAGCCATCTAATCTTACGTAAGGGAGCTAAAAAAATAGAAAGAGCCTCTTCAGTAAATGGTGCTGGGAAAATTGGTTAATCACTTGTAGAAAACTAAAGCTAGATCTGTATATATTACCCTGCACCAGAATCAACTCCAAATGGATTCTTATACCAGTTGGATATTAACCTTCTATCAAAATTATCACTTGCAAACACTTTTCCTCATACCAATGATTGATTTCTCATTTGTTGATTATTTCTTTTACTGTTCCAAAGGTTTTTAAATTTATTTTTTATTGTGAAAATACCATACAGAGGGGTTACAATTACAAGAGCAAGGTAATAAGTACATTTCTTATCAATACAAATGAATAAAGCAACAAATATCCTGGTGAAAAAAGTGGGAAAACTTGAGTAGAGATTTCACTTTGGAAGACAGAAAAGGCCACCAAATATGCAAGCTTGATGATTTTCTTTACTTGTTAAGATGGCTTTGAATGAAAAAAATACTAGAGAAGCAACAGAAGAAAAGAAAATCTAAGATATTTTGTTGATAATATAAGACAGTATTACCAAGATAGAAAATGACATAGTTCAGCAAAAAAATAAAGAATGATCAATATTATCTGTTACTTTCACTCTCAGGAACAAATCTAGAAGAATTGAAATCAGCATCTTGAAGAGGTTCCCCAAACCCAGTATTTGATGAAGCATTAGTCATGATAGGCAAATTATAAAACAAACATGAGTTGTCCTTTTATCGATGAATAGCAACACAAAATGTGGCATTATGTGTCATAGAATATTATTCAGGTTTTTGTTGTTGTTGTTGTTATTGGTCATGGGGCCTGAACTCTGGGCCTGGGAGCTGTCCCTCAGCTCTTTAGCTGAAGACTAGCGTACTACCACTTGAGCCAAAGCACCACTTCTGGCTTTTTCTGCTTATGTGGTGCTGAGGAATAGAACCTCATGTCGGCAAGGAAGCACTCTACCACTGAACCACCTTCCCAACCCTTATGCGGTTTTTAAAGTGAAAGAAATCTTACCTTTTGCAGCAAGAGGGGTGGACATGGAGGACATTATACTAGGAGAAATCATCCAATTACAGATTTTCTGGACAAATATTACAAGATACAAACAAAGAATCAAAGCATCAAACTTGTAGAATCGGAGAACCAAATTGTGGTTTCCCTGGGTTGGTAGGTGATACAAATGGGAAATTGTCTTACAGTTAAAATTATCTTCCATATAAAACACAGTACTGGGACCTCTAATATTTTGAGACAAGGGCCTTCATATTAAGTATCTTTGGTACATACACATACACAGACATATGAGAAAGAGAAAAAAACAGAGAAGGAGATGGAGAAAGAAAGGAGAAGAGAGGTATGGTGGAAGGGAGGGGAGAAGAGAAGAAGGGAGTAAAAGGGAAAGGAGGGAAAGAAATGATTGACTACTTTTGGAAGTGATAGATACATTTAATTTATTGGTTGTGATGATGATATCATCATGGGTGTATTCAGATGCACAAACACATTGAATTGTGGAAATTAAATGTTTCTTGACATTAGGATTTTACATATAAATTATACTTTGATATAACTTAAAAGAGGAAAGACAAAGGAAGATTGACAATGACTGGGAATGTCAGGAGATACTATGATCATTACCAGGAATAATATAATGGACTTCCTTTAGGTGTTAGCCAAGATGTAACTCCCTCAAATTGGGGATATATTGCTTAATCCCTATCTCTACATCTGTATTTTGCTTTATCAGATAATTTTGTACTATAGCAAATTTTCTATAATGATAGAAAATTTTATAATGTGGCAGATTCCCTGTAAGAGTAGGTAATTTTTCAACATGAGTCTCTGTAGATAACGTTATACTGTTAGAGAAGTCTCTTTAGTAGTAGGTTTTTACATGCAGAAAACAAGATTGTTTTCAGCACCCTTCTTCTAGAAAAAGGAAAGTTCCACTCCCAAGACGTTATTTTGAAAGGAGATAATTTTGCTCAAATTATCTTTTATTCTTTACAAAAAGATGCTATACCTATCATGAAATTCTGTAAAGTCCTCACAACCATTGTTTCTGCCTTTCACCTTGATTTCTCTAACTGTAGAAAATGACATTTCTACCACTGGTAGAAATTTCTACCCAAGATATAGTAGAAAAATTATGCTAGACAGAGAGAAAAGTGGCTTCCCCAATATAGATGCTCAAGCAGACATGATCAAGACAGCCAATCGCCAAAAAATGAGAGACTTCTTTAACTATGGTCAGGGATGCTTTATACATCTAGAAATATATTTATACCCATGGGAAATATTACCTTGTATAAGTGTTCCTGGAGGTCACATATCTCCTCATGCGAAATATTTATCTTCTATAATTCATGAGGTATCAAAAATACTTTCTAACTTCATGAACCTGACTCTTCTACACAAAGTAGTATCTCTCTATGGAGAGTTATCTTAAAATATGACACATTGACTACTTTTAATGCCAGGGGATGCTGAGTCTTGGAACAGATGTGAGATCCCATGAAGCAAATGCAGTGCCAACAACCTGTTAGTAGTGCCTGGTGTGTAGTAGGTCAGGACAGAGGCTGAGACCATATGGTTTCCTTTGATGCAAATTTTAGCTAGGTAGATATGATTACTTCTTGGGCACACATTGATCTCAAGGTCCTTCAAGCTAAGTAAAATATGTTAATCTAAGTACTGGATTCATAAATAAATCATATCTGGATCATTTGAGGCACATATGCCATTTAGCAGCTGAAACACGACTTCACTTTCTGTAGGTTTAGCAAATGAAAAATTGATTGTGACTAAGATAAACCTAGTTATCTAGAAAATATCTCACATTCTCTACTTGTGTGGATATCATTATTATGTTAGTTGAATACACTTTTTAAAATTCACCTAATTCTAAAAGCTCTGGCTTAAAAGAGTCTTGTCTTGAGGAAAGGTAACCCTAAATTATGGTATGACAAAGGTTGTTACAGATTTGAGGACAAGAGGTATTCTGCAAAACAATTTTCCAAGAAAATAACTAGTCTCACTTTCCTCCCTCAATTCAATCACAAAGTATGTGTCTGAAAAAATTAAAATAGAATAGTGCTTTTAGAAAAAGTTAAAACTACCATTTAAAAATTACTAGATTACTTACTCCTTATGCAGAAAGGTATATATGATTATTGCCCACAGTTCAAATATTGCAAAAGGAAAAGCACAGCATTCCTTTGACCCTGTTTCCATTCAGCAACACATTTCGTCACATTAGACAAGGATTATGTAATGTATGTCATTATAAAACATCTATTCGTGATACAATTTTGTTAATGACAGTGATATTGGCTTGTTTAACTTTTGTATTTGATCCCTTTTAGAGCCTGAGATTTCTTCTGCCTCCATCAGGTTGACTATTCACAAGAATGCTACAAAACAAAACATTTTCAAGACCTGTTCATGAAATTCATTAGCAGTATGTCTTACACATGTATTATTCCCATATTTTCTTCCATGAAAAGACTGTTGTTATGAACAGAGAAATGAGGCATTCGATTGTACATTTCACACAGCCATAATAGTCCTTAATATTTTATTGCATACTAAAAAATATTATCTAGGTCCTAATGCATAAGAAAAAAAAACCTTTCTACTAAATCAAGGAATAAAAAGTAAGAACTGTCCTTTTTTTCTCCCTCATATCCTCTTCACCTACGCTGGGCTTACCTTATATTTATGTTTAATTTTCTTTAAATGTCATTATTTGTTCCTATGATGGATTAAAGATCCTGTCAGCCATTATAAAATATTTATATTAGAATCTCAAGACATTTAGTCACTGAGAAGCTGATAATAACTCACAGCGACTTGTTAATGTGCTGTTCCCAGAAAAATCACAGACAAATTCGATCAACTGTAGGGATAGGTCAAAGCAGATGCAGATATATATTTTGGCAGGTCGGCATCTATACTGATGACATGTTCACCATGTACTTTCAAGGATTTAGCAAGGACTGGAGAGTTTATAAACTTCAGAACAGAAGGCTCCTGAATGCTATTACCACCCTAAACTAACAACCTCCATATTTGCCAAATTCCCTTTTTGCCTGACAAAAAGAGCACATTTGGAAATGGTAACCTCTCCCATTTGAAAGCTTGCCAGCTTCTTAGTCTGAAGTTACAAAAGAGACAATGACATTCTTATTTTAATTTAAGGTTACAGAGAACATAATTTCACTGCATTTTGACTGTTTTTTTTTACCTAATAGTATTAGGCCACTTGCTCTTAAGAGAAACATCATAAGAGCCAAATCATGGTGACAAACACCTGGAATCCCACAGAGGCAGAGGTAAAGGGGTCTGGGTCCACATACACCCAGGACAAATTCATGAGACCCCAAAAAATAAACTGCATTTAAAACATGGTGAGTGTAAGTCAAGTAGTAGAGTGATTGCTTGCAAGAAGAAGGGCCTTAGTTTGAAATTTCAGAAGAGAAAAGAAAGGATGGCAAGAAAGAAGAGGAAAAAAGGAGGAGGAGGAGGAAGAGGACGAAGAAGACGAGAAGGAGGATAGAAGGAGAAAGAAAGAAAGAAAGAAAGAGGGAGAGAGAGAGGAAGGAAGGAAGGAAGGAAGGAAGGAAGGAAGGAAGGAAGGAAGGAAGGAAAGTTACCTGTCTTTTCCTTCAGTAATCTATTTTTATAAACTTAATCTTACGCTTCATTATTTACATTTTGAACTGCTCTTTCCAACTTTCTTCATGTAGTTCCCATGTATTTTGTGGCTACCAACACCAAGGATTCTGTTACTTATTGTACAGACATTGTCATTTGATATCTATAATCTTACTATAAAGAAGATGTTTTATTCCATTTTACAAATTAGAATATTGAGGCAGTGATAACTTTAGTGTATCAGAGTTCAAAAAACTTGCCCATGCTACTTCCCAAGGCTATCTACAAATTCATTGTGATACCTTTCAATATTCCAACCTCATTCTTCAAGGAAATAGAAGAGGCAATCCAAAAATTCACATGGAACAATAGAAGACCCCAAATAGCAAAAGCATTCCTTAACAGAAAGAAAAATGCTGGAGGAATATCAATACCAAATTTCAAACTTTACGACAAAGCCATAGTAATCAGAACAGCTTGGTATTGGCACAAGAACAGATCTCAGGACCAAGGGAATAGAATTGAAAACCCAGAAATGAACCCACAGACCTTTAGCCAACTAATCTTCCATAAGGGAGCTAAAAAAAATTGAAAGAGCCTCTTCAGTAAATGGTGCTGGGAAAATTGGTTAATCACTTGTAGAAAACTAAAGCTAGATCTGTATATATCACCCTGCACCAGAATCAACTACAAATGGATCAAAGACCTCAGATTCGAAGCAGACACTCTGAAAACATTGCAGGATGGAATAGAAGAAACCCTAGGTCTCCTTGTCACAGGCCAAATTTTTCTAAAAAAGAGACCCAGAAACACAACAAATCAAAGAAAGATTGGAAAAGTGGGATTGCATGCAATTGCAGAACTTGTGCTTGGCAAAGGACATAGCAAGATCAATAGAAAGCCCACGGATTGGGAGAAGATCTTCACTAGTCTTACAATGGACAAGGGTGTCATTATCTAAAATATACCTGGGACTCAAAAAAATAAATCCCACAACAACAAATCCTCAGAGAAACAACTGCCCAATAAATAAGTGGGCTAAAGACTTAAGGAGAAACTTCTCTGAAGAGGAAAGAAGGATGGCCAATAGACACATGTTCAGCCTCCCTAGCCATAAAAGAAATGCAAATCAAAACTACATTGAGATACCACCTCACCCCAGTAAGAATGGCTATAATCAAGAACTCTAATAACAGATGCTGGAGGGGATGTAGACAGAAGGGAACCTTACTGCATTGTTGGTGGGAGTGTAAACTTGTTCAACACCTTTGGAAAATAGTATGGAGGTTCCTCAAAAGACACCACATAGAGCTCCCCTATGCCCAGCCATCCCACTTTTGGGCATTTACCCAAAAGATCACAAACAAGGCCATACTAGAGCTACCAGCACAACTATGTTGCATCATTATTTACCATAGCAAAGATATGGAAGCAACCCAGCTTCCCCTCAGTAGATGAATGGATTAAGAAAATGTGGCATATGTACACAATGGAATTCTACGCCTCCATCAGAAAGAAAGGCATTGCCCCATTTGTTAGGAAATGGAAAGACTTGGAAAAAATTATATTGTGAAGTAAGCCAGGCTCAAAGAAACATAGGTCCCATGGTTGTCTGAGACAAGCAGAAACGGTCAGATAAGTTGATGTTAGGCAAAATGAACTCCAAGATAAGGACTCAAAATTTTTTCTTTCTTGTGATTGTTTCTAACATATTTATAAGATGATTTCTTTGTTGCTTTGTATGTCCCTCCCCCACGATATAGCCCCTGTTTTCACTGTATTTGATGTTGGCATAATTTGTGGAGGGGATGGGAAAAAACAAATTGTTTAAATAGGGATACAGGTGGACCCATTGCAACAATGAGATGTACAAGGTGTTATGTAAAAAAACGAACTTTACAACTTTGTCCTGGGGGGGGGAAGTAGGGGGGGAAGGGGGAGGAGAACGGGAGAGGGAGATGTGAAGGAATGGTAAGGGGCAACAAAAGAGGAGGCAACAATGCTTGATAAGAAATGTACTCATTACCTTGCCCATGTAATTTTAACCCCTCTGTACAGCATTTTCACAATTAAAAGAAATCTTGCCCAACTATCAGAACCACCAGCACCCCGCCAGTCATTAACTCTTGCTCTGTCCATCACAGCCATCCCTTTACTTTAGTATTTAAGCAAGATCAAGACTTCTCTATCCTTAATCTATTCATTTTGCCCTTTTGCCACTCTGACATTCCACTCCTATTCAAGCAATGCAGTATAGACCCTCCACACATCTCATTTATTCAATCTTACCAGCATGGTTGAAAGAGGAAGTTTAAAACAAACTATTTCCTTTACAATCCCCACCCCTGCATTTTCCTTTCTTGAGCCAGCTCCTTCCTTTTCCTTCCTGATCTCAGTACATCTACCTATGGCTGGGAACAAAATTTCAGGTCTAATCTTATGTATGTCCATGGAAAAGTTCAATCCATTAGTACTCTTTTCCTTAAATCTAAAATAAGTTAGTAAAGAAGTCACACTTCCTACCATTTCCCTTGTTTTACCCCAAAGATCAATTTACCATCTGTTATGACTACCTTAATAATTCTTGCTTGATCTTTTTTATTTGTTTTATGTTTATTTCTACAATAGATCTCACATCATGATTTTTTTGTACATTTAGGCTTTGCTCACATCATGATTTCTAAAGTAAATATCAGATCATTCTCTTGCCCAAATCCTTACAGAGTCTTTCTGTAATAAAATACTAATGTATTTTTTTTCAATATTTAAAATATTACAATGTAATGAAATACCAATGCCCTTCTAACATCTACAAAAATGTAATATAATGCTGGTAGTCCCACATAAAGATCATCTAATTTTGACATCGTCTTGTCCATATAGCTGAATAAAACCAATGCAATCTCCCCATGAAATACTATGTCAATGCACACTCTCTTAGTGACTATTTAATGATTCAAGCTTCAGCCTTTTTGCATCTTCCAGGACATGTCACCCCAGAATGTCCCTTTGCTCTCTTATCATATCATCCACATTCTCTAGAAAAATGTTAGACATCTGTAGCAACCTCTGATGGTGCTCTTAGACTAATCAATTTTCATTCGCCTACTAACTATGATTTTTTTTACTGCATTTCTGTTTCTCTCTTGAAAACTGCTCAGTATCTGAAATCCTAATGTTTGAAATTTTACCATCATTCCTTCATTTTTTACTGACAGATCACCCCTTAAAATGAAGGCACAAGTTGACAAGTACCTTAGTGTATAGCATACAAGAACAGAACAATCAACTCATATATTTGTTGAATGAAGAAATTTTTTTATAGAGATTCTTTTGTACCTCACACTACTAAAATGCAACAAGAGAACTCCAACTGTGTAATAGAAAGCTCAAAGTAGTTATAAATTTAAAAATATAATGAATACTAACTTGTTATGTGTACAGAACAACACAATACTGTTTAACAAATGGCATATGTCTAATGCTGAATCACTTATCTTAGTAAATTCTGACAGTGGAAATAAGACTGAAATCATCAATTTGTCAATTATTGTATTTTTTCTTTCTTTTTATTATTGTCAAGGTGATATACAGAGGGGTTACACCTATATTAGTAAGGTAATAAGTACATTTCTCGTCAAACGTGTTACTCTATCTCACATTTTTCTCCTATTTTCCCTCCTCCACACCCCACACCCCCTGCAAATTGTACAGATCATTTTCAAATGATTGTCTTGCGTATATTGCTGTTGCATTGGTTCCTACCTTGACCTTGATCTCACCATTCTATTGTTCTCCTCCTCTTCCTTAAATTCAAATAAATGTATATGCAATATCAGGGTACCAAAATCAAATACAGTGACAAGAGGGGATATAACATAGGGGGAAGAACATACAAAAGAAACAAAAAAATCACATAGTACATTGAAAACAACAACAACAAAGAAAAACTTCTTGTGTCCATGCCTTGGCGTTCACTTCACTTAACATCATCTTATATGGTCATATGTATAGAGCTATTGAGCTATTCTGCTCATCTGCTAAGATTATCCTAGATATACACTAATAATTGCAAATAAGGGAAACCATGGGACCTATGTTTGTGGGTTTGTCTTACTTCACTTAATATGATTTTTTCCAAGTTGTTCCATTTCCTCACAAATGGGGTGGAGTTCATTCCCCTAACATCAACTTATCTGAAGTTTTCTGCTTGACTCAGACATATACTAGTTATTGCAAATAAGGGAAACCATGGGACCTGAACCCCAAGAGAAGTATTCAAATGTTTTTTTGTTTTTTTTCTTTCATGCAATTGTTTCTAACATATTTATAAGATTATCTCTTTGTTGCTTTGTATGTCCCTCCAACATGGTATAACCCCTGCTTTCATCGTATTTGATGTTGGTATAGTTTGTGGAAGGGAAAGGTAGAAACAAACAGTATAAATAGGGATACAGGTGGACCCATTGCAACAATGAGATGTACAAGTTGTTATGTCAAAAAATGAACTTTACAACTTTGGTGGGAGGGGGGTAGGATCAGGTGGGAGGAGATGGGGAAAGTATAGAAAGGGATAGGGAGGGGAAACAAAGAGGAGGCAACAATGCTTGATAAGAAATGTACTCGTTATCTTGCCCATGTAATTGTAAATCCTCTGTAAGGTATTCTCACAATAAAAATTAATTAATTAATTAATTAATTAGTTAATTAATTAAAAAACCAAATGTGGTGGAGTCATTCTTTCTGATGGAAGCATAGAATTCCAATACACACACACACACACACACACACACACACACACACACACACATACACACACCACATTTTCTTGATCCATTTATCTACTGAGGAGCATCTGAGTTGGTTCCATATCTTGGCTATGGTGAATAATACTGTGATAGACATGGTTGTGATGGTAGTTTTAATATGGCCTTGTTTGGGTAAATGCTCAAAAGTGGGATTGCTGGGTCATAGGTGAGCTCTATATGGAGTCTTTTGAGGAACCCCATACTGCTTTCCAAGGTGGTTGAACAAGTTTACACTCCCACCAACAATGCAGTAAGGTTCCCTTCTGTCCACATTCCCTCCAGCATCTGTTGTTATTAGAGTTCTTGATTATAGCCATTCTAACTGGGGTGAGGTGGAATCTCAATGTTGTTTTGATTTGCATTTCTTTAAGGCTAGAGAATTTGGGCATTTCTTCATGTGTCTATTGGCCATTCTTATTTCCTCTTCAGAGAAGTCTCTCTTTAAGTCTTTTGCCCACTTACTAATAAGGCAGATGTTTCTTTGAGGATTTGTTGTCAGGGGATTTAATTTTTTGAGTTCTAAGTGTATTTTAGATATGAGTCCTTTGTCTGTTGCATGGCTAGTGAAGATCCCTCAATTTGTGGGCTTTCTATTGATCTTGCTAGCTATGTCCTTTGCCATGCAGAAGCTCTGAAGAGTAAAAGCAGACACTGAAAACATTACAGGAAGCAATAGGAGAACCTTTTGGGCTCCTTGGCACAGGCTGAAATTTTCTTAATTAAGACCCAGAAACACAACAAATCAACATAAGGTTGGACAAATTATTGTATTGTATTTATTTTCTTATTTATTTAGTAGGAGTACTGGTACTTGCACTCCAAGGCTGGAGGTCCCACTTGATTTTTTTTTCTTTCACAGCTGTCACTCTACCACTTGAGTTATGCTCTATTTCTAAATTGGTGGCAAGAATCTCATGAACTTCCAGAGCTGGCTGCAAACTGTGATCATCAGACTTCAGCCTTCTGAGTAGCTAGGATTAGGATTATAGGTGTGAGCCACTGGCACCAGGCTCATCTTTTAAAATAGATAGTACATTATATTTCTCATCTTGAAACAGACATCAGGACCAATGGAATGGAATTGAAAACCCAGAAATGAATCCACAAACATATAGCCATCTAATCTTCAATAAGGGAAATAAAACAATAGAATGGAAGAAAGACAGCCTCTTCAGTAAATGGTGCTGACAAAATTGGTTAACCATTTATAGAAAACTAAAGCTAGGTCCTTATATATCACCCTGCACTCTGAAAACATTACAGGGTGGAATAGGAGAAACCCTAGGTCTCCTTGGCATAAGTCGAAATTTTCTTAATAGAGACCCAGAAACACAACAAATCAAAGAAAGTTTGGACAAATGGGATTGCATGATATTGCAGAGCTTCTGCATGGCAAAGGACATAGTTAGCAAGAGCAATAGAAAGCCCATGGATTGGGAGGAGATCTTCACTAGCCATACAATGGACAAGGGTCTCATATCTAAAATATACTTGGAACTCAAAAAATTAAATCCCCCAACAACAAATCTTAAGTTTAGTTTTGTGGTGGCATGTGACTTCAACTCAGGGCTTCATACTTAGTAGGCAAATGTTCTATCACTTGCTCTATGCCCTTACACCCTTTCTGCTTTAGTTATATTCAGATAGTCTTTCACAATTTCCTACATCTAGCTAAGCCTCAGAACATAATCTTCCTACCTATGCCTTCCTATGTCAGTGTGATTGCAGACATGAGTCCCCTTTTCTGGCTAACCTGTTGAGGTGGAGCTAGGCTGACAATTTGCCCAGCTGGCTTCAAACAGGGATTTAGTAAGTGATCTACCTAATCTCTGTCTTCTCATGTAGCTGAGATTATAGGTAGGCACTACTGTGCCCAGTTTTTCATGATGCTTCTGTAGAAATGTCTACTCTTGAATCTACTGCTCTCAATCTTCATTACGTAGCTTTAAATTTAGTGAAGCTTCTCTGCCAATCCCTTTTTTATATTATTTTATTTTGTCCCTTTCATTCACACTCATTTTTTCTTGGGCTCCAAGTGGATCTTTTTGAAATTTAATGTTCTCGAGCTCTAGAAGATCTTATTTCCAAATCTTCACATAGATGTTATTAATATACTTGAACTTAAACCTATCAATGTTATAATGTGTTTCCTATGTGTATATATGTGTGTGTGATGTGTGATGTATGTGTGTGTGTGTGTGTGTGTGTGTGTGTGTGTGTGTTTGGAGGTAGTAGGGCTTGAATTCAGAGTCTTATTTAGCTTGGACATGGCTGGCAGTCTAACACTTGAGCACACCTCTACCTCTGGCTTTGGAGGTAAGAGTTTCTACAATTTGTTTGCCTGGGCTGGGCTTGAACCTCGATCCTTAGATCTCAGCCACCCAAACATCTATAGTGTGGTTCTGAAAATCCTTCCATTCAAATTCAAATTTTTCATCTAAAAAATAAGCAGAATAATTAGATTTCTTGATTATAGCCATTCTGACTGGGGTGAGGTAGAATCTCATTGTTGTTTGGATTTGCATTTCTTTTATGGCTAGAGAACTTGAGCATTTCTTCATGTGTCTATTAGCCATTCTTATTTCCTCTTCAGAAAAGTTTCTCTTTAAATCTTTAGCCCATCTATTTATGGGGCAGTTGTTTCTTTGAGGATTTGTTGCACAGGGATTTAGTTTGTTGAATTCTAAGTACATTTTAGATATGAGACCCTTGTCCATTGTATGGCTAGTGAAGATCTTCTCCAGTCCATAGGCTTTCTATTGGTCTTACTGAAGGGGACGTGGCCAAAAGGGAACCCTACTGCATTGTTGGTGGGAGTGTAAACTTGTTCAATCACTTTGGAAAACAATATGGAGTTTCCTCAAAAGACTCTACATAGAGCTCCCCTAAGACCCAGCAATCCCACTTTTGGGCATTTATCTAACTGATCACCAACAAAGCTAAGCTACCAGCACAATTATGTTTATCGCAGCATTATTTACCATAGCTAAAATATGCAACCAACCCAGATGCCCCTTAGGAGATGAATAGATCAAGGAAATGTGGCATATAAACATATATAGATATATACATATACATATATACACATATACATATATGTGTATATATGTATGTGTGTATGTACATATATATACTATATATATAGACACTGTTGAAAACGAACTTTACAACTTCAGGTGGTGGGGAGGGAGAAGTTGGGGAGGTAGGGAGGGAAGGGATGGTAGGGGGAAAACAAAGGAAGAGATAACAATGCTCAATAGGAAAAGTACTCATTACATTACTCATGTAACTGTAACCCCTAGTACAGTATTTCTAAAATAAAAACTATATGAAAAAGCATTTCATAACTCTAAATAAAAGAATTTCAGTCACAATACAATATGAAAACTTGCAGCGTTCGATATTTTAAATTGTAAAGAAACAAAGGCCATATTTTACTTCAAAATAAGTAGAATAAGAATATTTACATTTTAGATAGGACTAACTGTAAAGATTCGCATGCTAAGTCATTCAAATCATTAAGCAAATTGTAAATGTCATCTGTTTAGTCTTTAACCATAGCTAGTGGAACTGAGATTATTATAGATTATTCATTTACATTCTCACTATTATATTTTATAAAATAGAAATACTTGACATTTGAAACTGTTCTAAATTAGTATCTTCCTTCTATCACAATGTATTTTATAATAAAATCTTTTAGCCACACAACAGTGGCTCACACCTGTTATCCTAACTACTTAGGAGGCTGAGATCTGAGGATCATAGTTGGAAGCTAGCTAGGGCAGGAAAGTCTGTGAGAGTCTTATCTCTAATAAACTACTCAGAAAAATCCAGAAGTGGTGCTGTGGATAAAGTGGTAGATACCAACCTTGAGGAAAAAACAGCTCAGAGATAGTGCCCAGGCCCAGAGTTCAATCTCCTGACCAGCAAAAAATATTTTCTTCTATTCAGTAATATTTATATAACACTATATGCAAAGACTTTATAGATGTAGTTAATTCAAGTATTAATTAGTTGCTATAAGTTTTTATAAAAATCTCAAATTAGAAAATAGATTCACAGAAGAAAATATTCGTGGCAATTATTAACTTATCATTTTAAGGTAATTTAGAATTCAGTATTAACAGATCACCCACAAAAGTCCTGATCACAGCCCCAAATTAATTTATGAATGAATGACTTGACTATATTGTTAATAATAATCATCTGAGATTTCAATATCATTTCAATTTCCTATAAATTAGTATCATATACTTATCTGAAACAAGTACAAATCATTTATTTCCATATATTCACTCAGACCTATAGTAGAATTCTTGCTTTTGTTTCTGTTTTGTTTTGTTTATGTGTTCCTTATTGATATCTTGCAGCAGATGGGATTATCAATCATGTCATTTATTTTTCTTACAAATCAAACGATATCAACGTTCATGTTAGTAGAGAAACATCTTATACACTCAACTCTTCAGGTCAAAGCTCTACCTCTCGTGAATATTATTGCTTGACTATGTAGGATTATAATAAGATGTCAATCTGTGCAATTTGGCAGTACATGCAATCACCGTAGGAAGTCTACTAGATTAAAGAGCAGCCTTTGTTTAATATCTTCATTTCCTTAACAGAGCTGTAGGACTAATTGGCATGTTGGACTACTCACAAATGCCAAGCATTTTCAATACAATAGCAGGAGGTATTAGATAAATTTTGTCGTATATCTCTGAAATGTTCAAGTCTGTAGCCAAGAGAACAGACAGTTGTTAAGATTTGGTGTTCATTTTTAATAGCAAATCTGTAAACTGGAACAAAGACTTTCTTATTTTCTTTCAACTCTTCTATGTTTGTAAATAGTAAAACAACGAAGATGTTTGCTAGTAAAGATTTACTGATAAATTTCTGAATATTACTATGTTTTCTTTCCTTACAAAGATGTCTTTAAAAATTAAAAGAAATCAGTATATAATTTAACTATGACTTTTGGAAATATTTATTGATTATATGCCTTTAAATATTAAATACCTTTAAATATCACTCTTTCTTATGTATTAGAAGATATTTTTAGTAATTAGAGATATTAAAAAAACCTGTAGACTTCTATCTTCTATCTTTTACTTCTAAAATCAAAAGATAAAATACAAATCTTTATATTTTAAAGGGCCTCAGAGACATTCTTACTAAAATTGTTTTTACTACATAGATCTAGAATGTGTAATGAATGAAAATAAAGTGAAAATTATTCTATTTTTAATGTATAATATAGAATCAATTGGTTTCCATTATAACTCTGTCATGTAAAAAGTAACTATTGTTCTTGTTGTTCATTGTTTCTAGAGACTTTTGGGATGGCTTATGGATAAAACCACTCATCAGGTAGGTTTCATTAATTTTGGCCCTTACATGGCCATAAAAGTTTCTTACGGACAGGCTCATAGCCAAAAACAGACTGCAAGTCCAAACTTCATCTTTACATGCTTGCATAATCGTCTTCAGATAAGTTAACTTTGGAAAGTGTATCAAGCAAATTCATGATTGGAAAAACAAAAAGTGAGAACATCTTTTACACATGGAGAGAGAAATGAACTTTCAGATTCGGGAGGATCAAAGAAACATAATAAATATAAAGCTACATTCACAGAGATACATTTTGATGACACTCTCCAATGTTGAGGACAAAGAGAACTCTTAAAAAAACAAGAATGTGATTTCTTATATACGAGGGGTTATCTATGAAAGTGTACATGGATTTCTTAGCAAAAGTTTTTGCTTGAGATGGGGGTGATGGGAGGCAGGGATGGTAAGGGGAAACAAAGGAGGAGGCAACAATGCTTGATAAGAAATGTACTCACTACCTTTCCCATATAATTGTAACCCCTCTGTACGATATTTTCACAGTAAAAAACTTATTAATAAAAAATAAATAAACAACAACAAAAAGTTTTTGCTTATAATGAGACAGTGATTTAATATGTAATGATCTCCTCTATTTGCAATTTTACTTTCCAGTTTCAATTACCAGTGGACAAGAATGGTCTCAAAACATTAAATGGGAAATTTCCAGACATAAATAATTGCTCGGTTTTAAATCATGTGATATTCTGCATTATATGATAAAATTTCATGCCATTCTACTCCATCCTGAAGGACATGTGAATCATTAGTTGGTCTATCATATGATCATATCTATACTATATATAAGCTACATTCCTACCAGTTAATTCAGTATCATTTATTTTTGATCAGGTTTTGTGGTATCACACTACTTTTGTTCCAGTAAATTTAATAATGGCCTCATAACACAGTTGTAGTGATGCTGGAAAATTAAAGATACCAGAGACACCATAAGTATATCCTCTAAATAAAAAATTAAGGCCCTGTACCAGTAGCATAAGCCCTTAATCCTACCTACTCCAGGGGGATGTGATCTGAAGACCATAGTTCAAAGCCAGCTCATACAGGAAAATCCATAAGACTCTTATCCTCAATGCACCAGCAAAAGACAGAATTGGAGTTGTGGCTCAAGTGGTAGAGAACTAGCTTTGAGCAAAACAGCTCTGAGATTGTGCCCAGATCCTGCATTCAAGTTCCAGAACTGGCACGCACACACACACACACACACACACACACACACACACTCACACACACACACACAGAGTACAATTTCTTGAAATTCAGAATAAAAGAAAAATATACTGAGATTGCCAAGACTTATTTACAGAATTATGAGAAGAAAAGACAATTAGCTCTGTTTGTTTTTATTTTTTGTCAAAACTCAAATTTCAAACATTATAGCCACAAAACACCATAAATATCTAGGTAAGACCAAAAAGAAAGAAAGAAAAAGGCCAGAAAGATGCTTAAGTTGTAAGGGGACAACAGAAAATTGAGCCTGGAAGAAGATTTCAACAAGGGATTTCCTGAAAATGGGTACAGGAAGACTTCTGCTTATGAGGGATGGTTTCACACACCCAAAACAGCAGATATAGAAGTGACTGAAGCAGGTACAACTGATGCAGAACCTGCTGTCTTATTTATCTATGGCTAAGCAGGATCAACTTGATTAAGAAGAACGGGAACTCTACAGAGCACGCCTTCAAGTACACTGGAAGTGTGCTCTTCCCAAAGAATGGGAGCAGCACATTAGCTATCAATTACATGTTCTAACTGATGTCAGTTGTGCAGTCACTTACAAATTCATCATGTATTTCATGTTAACAATTCAATATTTGCAGGTTGATAAGAGATAGGGGGTGGAGGTAAGGGAACTAACAAATTAATTTTCGTGCTAGTAGATCATTGAAATGCTAACAATCACAGAAAGCATAAAGGAAACTACAGGGCATAAAACACAGGACAATGGATTTTCTCTAAAGCTGTCTGACATGGCTATGGAGGACAAGTTCAAGACAGGTTTAATGTGCAGAGCCAAGAACTCACCCTCAGAAAAATAAAAATCATATGAGAGAGGAGAGAAAGAGTATATTGTTAAATGTCATATTTAAATCATTTTTACTGTTATTATTAATTTTCTACTGGATCCAATATGTGAGTTAAAAATTGATAATATACATTTTTTTAAAAAGTAAAAGACTCAGTACTGTTTGTTCTTTCAGGACCTTGAATGTAACCTCTGTCATGAATACATAACTGTTCATGAATATTAGGGTTCTAGAGCATGCTTACCTTTTCAGATAAATCAAGTAAGTGATACCTTTTATAGTCATAAAAGCATATCAGGAACTGGATGTTCAGTAGCTCAGGGCTGTAATCCTAGCTACTCAAGAGGCTGAGATCTGAGGATCACAGCTCAAAGCCATTCTGGGCAGGAAAGATCCCTGAGACACTTGTCTCCAATTAACCAAAAAGCCAGAAGTGGAAGTGTGGCTTTAATAGCAGAGCTCCAGCCTTGAGAAAAATGCTAAGAGACAGAACCCAGCCCTGAGTTCAAACTCTAATACCAGCACAAAAAAAAAGAAAAGAAAAATTTATGTTGGATAACATTTCTGAGATGGAAGAAGAGATGTTCTAACATTTAAAAGAAGATTATTTAAGGGGAAAATTAGAAAAAAATTGCCTATGCCAATTGAGATTATGGGTGATTGTCAAAAATTGTTATTTTAAAACTATTTGATATTAAATTCATTGCATGCTTTGCTTTTCTATTTATAATAATGCATGGCAATAAATGTGTTTGAGAGACACATATAAAACAAAGTGAAAATATTCACACTTGGAGTTTAGTAGAAATTTACTTACATTGAAATAAAATAGTGTTTCATTATTAGCTAGTTCCACTAATGGATAAAAGGATCAACTTCAGTAAGGTAACTGGAATTTTAAAGAAGAAAGATTATTTTATGGCCAAAGTAATTTGCAGTTGTCTCAGTGAAAAATGAGAATGATTAAAGTCTATAACACATCATGGTTGCTAAATCAGAAGGTAGAATAAATGTTTTTTTTACCCCTAAATTTCCAGAGTTTCCCAGATAATTTACTCATTTTAATGGATGTTCATTGTTCCAATACAGAAAACAAGATACTCTTCTAATCTTGCTTATGCCCATGTTACACATGATAGGCCTTGCTTAGAATTTACCCAGCCATTTAAACAATTAAAGACTAGAAAATGTTAACCATATTTGTTAGCAGGTGTAATTCAGTCTTCGAAGTTTTTTTTTATAAAGTTGCTTTTAATTAACAAAGCTTAATTATATCATAATTTTTTGCAGTTAATAGTTTTTTATTGTGAAAATACTGTACAGAAGGGTTACAATTACCTGGGAAAGGTAAGGAGTACATTTCTTGTCCTTTGTTTCCCCTTCTCATCCCTTCCCATTCTCCCACAACCCAGCTGGGCACCCCACCAAAGTTGTAAAGTTCATTTTTCCATGTAACAACTTGTACATCTCATTGTTGCAATGAGTCCACCAGTAACCCTATTTAAACAATTTGTTTTTCCCTTCCCCAAGATCAAATACAGTGAAAAAAGGGGTTATACCGTGGGGGAGGGATATACAAAGCAACAGAGTATGTCCCTCCCCCATAGTAATTATATCATAAATTTTAAAAATGTTACAAAAATCTTGAGCAGAATTTCTTAGTATCAAAATAAGTATGATTCTGTGAGAAATAGGAATACCATGCAGAGAATATCTTTGGCAAACAAATCCAAATATCGGCTCAACTGAGATATTATAATTACCAATGTATAAATAGATCTATAATATTCATTTTTAAGAAGGAAAATGAAGCCAGGTGCTGGTGGCTCATGCCTGTAATCCTAGCTACTCAGGAGCCTGAGATCTGAAGATCACAATTCAAAGCCAGTCTGTACAAGATAGTCTGTGAGACTCTAATAAACCACTAGAAAATTGGAAGTGGCTCTATGGCTCAAGTGGTAGAGTGTTAGCCTTGAGCTGAATTGCTCAGGGATGGTGCCCAGGGCCAGAGTTCAAGCCCCACAACAGACCAAAAAAAAAAAAAAAAAAGGAAAATGACTATGGCTTTTATTTGAAGTGATTAGTGATAGAAAGTTTGGTAATAAGAATAAAATCATCATTACAGTTTCTCTAAGTCAGAGTGTCATGAACAGGTGATGTAACAATTGATAGAATTAAATGTTAAATAATAGAATTAAATGTTAAACTAATACAAACAACAACAATTAACAATAGTGACAAAGTTCCTGATCTACTATAAACACAACTCTGTGTGTGTGTGTGTGTGTGTGTGTGTGTGTGTGTCATGGGGATTGAATTCTGGGCCTGGGTGCTGTCCCTCAGCTCTTCAGCTCAAGGTGAGCACTTTACTACTTAAGCCTCAGCACCATTTCTGCTTTTCTGGTGGTTATTGGAGATAAGAGGCTCACAGACTTTCCTGCCTGGGCTGGCTTTGAACTGCAATCCTCAGATCTCAGCCTCCTGAGTAGGATTACAGACCTGAGCCACCGGCACCCGTCTACAACTTAAATATTTAAAAAAGAAATTCAAATATACTGTTCCCTAAAGCACTGTGGAATTTAACACATTTCATTTTAAGAAAAAGGCTTAAAATCTCATTTGGTACACCTCATTGATATATTGCACATATCTGTTTCACCATTCCAGCTCTCTCAAAGTGTATTTATTGCCCTAAATCTCATTTGTTATGTATGAAGGTCTGTAACTTCCTTAGACACTCATATTCTCCCCAACAGACAGCAATTTTTGTAAGTAGGAAAGAAAAGATCAATACAAAGTAACAGATAACGGAGAGTGTAACCTTTTCGTGAAAACAAGTTTATAAATAGAATGAAAATAAAGAAGTTGTTAAATTATCTATATTTTTCTGTTGAAAGTACATCTAAAATTCAATCTTTTAAAGATGAGGGAGCTCAAAATAAAATCATTTCTATAAGAAAACTTTTCAAATGTATGAGCTCACACCAGCATAGAATACGTTATTTGTTGTAGGGGAGTATTGTTTCAAATAACCTAAAGAATAGATGGAGTGGGTTGGACCAACAGTACAGATCAATAGGTATAAAATTCCAAATTTGTAGTGTATAAAAATGCTTAATGCTTTTTTCTTTCTTTGTTTTCATTTCAAATAGCATCATTTTATATGGCCATATGTACATAGTTATTGAGCTACTGTGATCCTCAAAAATGCATTTAAAAGTGAACCAACCAAGATGTCCCTCGGTCTATGAATGGATCAAGAAAATATGATATGTATTTATACATACTCACAATGGAATTCTATGCCTCCATTAGAAAGAATAACACTGCCTTATTTGTTAGGAAATGGAAAGATTTGGAAAAAATCATATTAAGTGAAGTAAGCCAGTCCCAAAGAAACATAGGTCCCATGGTTTCCCTTATTTGCAATACGTAGTATATGTCTAGAATAATCCTATCAGACAAGCAGAAAAGGTCAAAAGCTATATATACAACCATATAAAATGATGCTAAGCAAAATGAAACCCAAGATAGGGACACAAGGGTTTTTTGTTCTTTGTTGTTGTTGTTTTTAAGGTACTATGTGATTTTTTGTATGTTCTTCCCCCTATTGTATAACCTCTTTTGTCACTGTATTTGATTCTGGTGCCCTGCATCTGGTATAAACATTTTTTCTAATTTGGGGACAGGAAGAGAAATAACAAAATGCTGAAACAAGAATACAGATTGACCCATTGTAATAATGAGATGTATAAGACACTATGTTGAAAATGAACTTTACTATGGTAAATAATGCTGTGCTAAACATAGTTGTACTTGTAGCTTTAGTATAGCCTTGTTTGTGATCATTTGAGTGAATGCCCAAAAGTGGAATTGCTGGATCATAAGAGTGCTCTATGTGAAGTCTTTTGAAGAACCTCCATACTGCTTTCCAAAGTGGCTGAACAAGTTTACAGTCCTACCAACAATGCAGTAGGGGCTCTCTTTTGGCCACATCCCCTCCAGCATTTGTTGTTATTAGAGTCCTTGATTATAGCCATTCTAACTGTGGTGAGGTGGAATCTCAATGTTGTTTGGATTTGCATTTCTTTTATGGCTAGAGGAGTTGAGCATTTCTTGTGTATATATTGGCCATTCTTATTTCCTCTTCAGAGAAGTTTCTCTTTAAGTCTTTAGCCTATTTGTTGATGGGATGGTTGTTTCTTTAAGGAATTGTTGTTGGGGATTTTTCTTTCAGTTCTAAGTATATTTTAGATATGAGACCCTTGTCTGTTGTATGGCTAGTGAAGATGGTCTCCCAATCTGTGGGCTTTCTATTAATCTTCCTAGCTATGTCCTTTGCCATGCAGAAACTCTGCAGTTTCATGCAATCCAATTTGTCCAAACTTTCATTGATTTGTTGTGTTTCTGTGTCAAGGGCTCTAGCATTATTTACCATAACTAAGATACGGAACCAACCCAGATGCCCCTCAGTAGATGAGTGGGTCAAGAAAATGTGGCATATTTATGGAATTCTGTGCCTCATCAGAAAGAATGGCATCACCCTGTTTGTTAGGAAATGGAAAGACTGGAAAAAATTACATTAAGTGAAGTAAGCCAAGCTCCAAAGAAACATAGATAGCATTGTTTCCCTTATTTACTATAACTAGTATAAGTCTAGGACAAGCAGAAAAGGTCAAAAGCTATGTACATATGACCATATAAGATGATGCTAAGTGAAATGAACCCCAAGATAGGGACACAACTCTTTTTTTCTTTCTTGCTATTTTTTAATGTATTTAAAATGTACTATGTGATTCTTTTGTTTTGTATGTTCTTCCCCCACTGTATAACCCCAGTTTTCACTGTATTTGATGTCAGTGCCCTGCATCTTATATATACATTTTTCTAATTTGGGGAAGGGAAGGAAAATAACAAAATGTTTAAACAAGGATACAGCTTGACACACTGTAACAATGAGATGTACAATACACTATGTTGAAAACAAACTTTACAATTTGAGGAGTGAGGGAACAGTTGGGGAGGTGGAGAGGGAAGGGATGATAGGGGAAAACAAAGGAAGAGGTAACAATGCTTGATAGGAAATGTACACATTACCTTACTCATGTAATTCTAACTTCTCTGTATAGTATCTTTACAATAAAAAAGTAAATAAAAATTGTTCAAATAATTTTCTTCTTGTACATCTTGCATTATTCTGAAGATCTAATCAATTTACCTTTTTCTTACTATAGCACTATATTATTATTATTATTTTAATTGAAACTTGAACCCAGGAACTGAGCACTGTACCATAGCTTTTTTGTTCAAGACCATTGTTCTACCCTTCAAGACAAACTCCACTTGTAACTTCTGGTGGTTAATTGGAAATAAGATTTTCATGAACTTTCCTGTACAGTGTGGCTTGGAACTGTAATCCTCAGATTTTAGCATCTAGAATAGCTAGTATTACAGGTGTGAGTAATTGGAAGCTGGCTTTGAATTTTGTGTTTATTATTAGTGGTCGTGGATTATCAGACCATTTATAAATGTGTCTATTAAATTGTCATTAATAAGAAAGCATTTTAACATAATAAAATTACTTGAGCTAAACTAATTATGGGAAACTGAGCTGGATATGGGTAATAAAGTCCACATGGATAGTGAAATTCAGCTCAGCTTTTAAAATAATTTTCAACAAGAATCACTAAGACCCATTTCCTAGCCTAATACTTTTGCACAGATATTCAATATAAAAATTATGTGCAAAACATTATTTTTCATTCAATTTTCAAATGAGGAAGCATTTGAAACACATAATAATTTGTTCAGGGTTAATGATGAAGACATCTTTCTTAGTTACAGTATATCAGATAAGGTAGCATGGAGCTCACTATATTAACCATGTTACTTTTAAGCAAAGTCACAAATTGGTTTTATACTGTGAGAGGCTCAATATTAATATTATAACATGTGGTAGGATTAGCAAACACTCTTTGTAAAGAATTACATAGTAAATATTTTAGGCTTTTCAAGCCATAGTTTCCATGGCAACAACTCAACCCTGTGGTAGTATCATTAATCCACAAGTAGACAACAGCAAGCAAATGAGCTTGGTTGCTTCTGACAAACCTTATTTACAAAACAGGCAGTGGCCCAAATTCAGCATGTAATGGTCATTGATTGCCAACCCAAACAATTACACCAGTTGGTTATTGGTGCTAGAAGAAAACAAGAACAAAATATTATTCTGGCTTTAAAATGCAATAGAGTGGATTATATATCTCAGGAATAATTTTTACAACAACAGTTGTATGCCCTGAATGTATGAAACACTTAATGATATATAACAACTGTGTAACATATTCAAAATCAAGTTGATAAATAACATAAATAATAATAACATTGAGAATCCTGTGTGGATTCTTGTCAGAAAATTGTGGTGTCCTACCTCTATAAATGGTAATCCTCTCATTTCTCCTTTCGGTTTTGACCTTCTTCTTATAGCTCTATTCTTCAATATAGATACAGATGTACCTGTTATGGTTGCTATGTATGCTTAGAGAACATAATCTTTCATCATTACGTAATGACTTTATGATCATATTCCTAACTCTCAAGTCTACTGTACCTAAATTAATATACCAATTCAGTCTTTCCATTTAGTGTTGACATGACATAACTTTTTATTTTTTTTATTGTGAAAATACTGTACAAAGAAGTGACAGTTACATGAGCGAGGTAATGAGTACATTTCTTATCCAGCATTGTTACCTCCTCCTTTGATTTTCCCCTACCATCCCTTCCCTCCCACCTCCTCAGCTATACCCCCCATCCCACCCCACCCCCGCCTAAATTGTAAAGTTCGTTTTTCAACATAGTGTCTTGTACATCTCATTGTTGCAATGGGTCAATTTGTATCCCTATTTAAAAAATTTGTTTTTTCCCTACCCCTCCCCAAATTTTACCAACATCAACTACAGCAAAAACAGGGTTAAACCATGGGGGAGGGATATACAAAGCAACAAAAAATCACATGGTACCTTATAAATATGTTAGAAACAATAACAAGGAAGTAAAAAAACACTGTGTCCCTATCTTGGGTTTTATTTTGCTTAACATCATGACGTTATGATTAAAATAGGTTACCTGGAAACAGCATACATTTTTCAAGACTTTGTAAGATGACAGATTTCCTTATTCTTCTCAAGAAAACTAGAGATTTCATCACAAAGGAATAAAGGAAGCTGAGTCTTGGGAGAATTTTATTGGTGGCTATATTTCCCTTCTCCATACCAGAGTAGAGTCCTTGTATTCTTCTGTTCCTCTCTATATATGCTAGTAATATTTCCAGGGGAGAGGGAGAAATCCTTGTCAGAAAGTATAGGTCCCAGATGAGGATCTCTTAATTACCCTTCTATGATACATTCAGGTAAAAAATATACAGCTGAATTGTTTTACCAGAAGATATGAGTTCCAAAAGCACCTGTCCCGTTCAGCTAGAGCTTGGATACGATTTTACTTTGGTTCTTGGACCTGTGCATTACTCCTCCACAGCTGCTGTAACGAATTACTAAATACTTCCTGGCTTAAAGAACAAATGTCTAGTATTTTACAGTTTTGTATGTCAGCAGTCTGCCATGCATCTCACTGGGTTAGAATAAAGGTACTCTTGGAGGTTCTTTCTATCTCTTTACTTTGGGTTGACTTTGTTTCTTCACCTTTTCTGGATTATAGAAAAAATTTAACTTGACTAATGGCCCACATCTTCATCTTCAAAATCATCTTCTTCTTAATCCAATCCTTCTTCTGCCTCTTACCAAGTATGATATTTCTAAGATTTCCTCATAAGAACAACAGACAGCATTAGAAATAGAACATAGTTGATAGGGAGAAGTTAGGAAGGAACAAAAGATAATTGGACATAAATTTATTCTAGAATGTGACAGTTAATATAGCATGATCTATACATAGATAATCTTAGGGATGTCCTAGTAATTATTTCCAAATATATTTAAAAGTATTTCTAAACATATTTGATTACAGAGTTTTTGGCCTGAGCTTCTGAATTACATGATAACATTCAAAACTATCAGAAATGGATGATTGTAAAATAGGAGGATGGTCATAGGGGAGCTCTATGTGGAGTCTTTTCAGGAACCTCCATACTGCTTTCCAAAGTGGTTGAACAAGTTTACACTCCACCAACAATGCAGTAGGGTTCCTTTCTGTCCACATCCCTTCCAGTATCTTTTTTTATTAGACTTCTTGATTATAGCCATTCTAACTAGGGTGAGGTGGTATCTCAATGTTGTTTTGATTTGCATTTCTTTTTTTTTAATTTTATTTTATTTGTGAACATGCTGTACAGAGGAGTTACAATTACATGGGCAGGATAATGCATACATTTCTTACCAAGCATTGCAGCCTCCTCCTTTGTTTACCCTTCCCATCCCTTCCCAGCCTCTCCCCT
>NW_012267219.1:4898208-4902492 GCF_000151885.1 Dipodomys ordii
TAACAAATGGGGCAATGTCATTCTTTCTGATGGAGGCATAGAATTCCGTTGTGTATATATACTACATTTTCTTGATCCATTCATCTACTGAGGGGCATCTGGGTTGGTTCCATATCTTAGCTATGGTAAATAATGCTGTTATAAACATAATTGTGCTGGTAGCTTTAGTATGGTCTTGTTTATGAACATTCTGGTAAATGCCCAAGCATGATGAAGGTTCTGGAAAAACTAGGAATCCAGGGAACATTCCTCAATACAATAAAGGCTGTATATGACAAACCTACAGCCAGCATTATACTTAATGGTGAAAAACTATAGCCATTTCCTCTTAATTCAGGAACGAGACAAGGATGTCCACTCTCCCCATTGTTCTTCAATGTAGTATTAGAATGCCTACTTACAGTAATAAGACAAGATGCAAACTTAAAAGGGATAAAAATAGGGAAAGATGAAATAAAACTCTCCCTCTTTGCAGATGACATGATCTTGTATTTAAACCCTCCCATGGACTCCACTCCCAAATTACTCAAGCTGATTCAAAACTTTGGCAAGGTAGCAGGGTATAAAATTAACCCTCAAAAATCAATGGCTTTTCTGTACGCCAACAATGAGAAAAGTATGGCTGAAATCTGAGACAAGCAGAAACAGTCAGATAAGTTTATGTTAAGCGAAATGAACCCCAAGTAAAGGACTCAAATGTTTTTTCTTTCTTACTATTGTTTCTAACATATTTATAAGATGATTTCTTTGTTGTTTTTTATGTCCCTCCCCCACAGTATAACCCTGTTTTCACTGTATTTGATGTCGGTATAATTTGTGGAGGGGAAGGAAAAAACAAATCGTTTAAATAGGGATACAGGTGGACCCATTGTACCACTGAGATGTATAAGATGTTATGTCGAAAATGAATTATATTTTTGGTGCCAGGGGGAGCATGTGGGGTGGTGGTGAGGGGGCTGGAGATGGGAAGGGATGTGAAGTGGCAACAAAGGAGGAGGCAACAATGCTTGATAAGAAATTCACTCATTAACTTGCCCATGTAATTGTAACCCCTCTGTACAGTATTTTCACAATAAAATACTTTTTTTTAAGTTGATAACAAAAAAAGAGGATGGAGAAACATGCATATTTTACTTCCTGCCATAATTATTGGTTGGAGGTGCTCCGAGCTTGAAAATAATATTGTTAATATTTTCATATATTTTTCAAAACTTTCTGATCCTGGATTTCGAAATCCCAGGGAAGATCTTCATCATTATCCTCCATAAATGTATAGATAATGTATTCACAGAAAAAATAAAGATATGTAAATATTTGAGATTAGAATGACTTTTACCTTAGGTGATTTATTACATCCAAATATGCCTCATATACACAGTGATGAGGTAATTGTAGTAAGAATTTATAATATTTTTAAGTAAAAAATGAAGAAGGAATGTCTTTGTGGTATTCCAGGAGTTTATTTGATTCAGTAATTCCTTAGAGCTGGTGCTGATTTATATCTGTTCAGTGACGTGATCTAGTGGTGTTCTTGGCAAAAGTAAGTTAGTTTAACAAGCTGACCTGATTACACAAGATATGTAAATACTGCATGAGATGAAGTATTAATTGGTTCTGCTGATTGCCCAGACTGAAATGAAGGGCTTCTCAGAGGAATTTTGGACTTTTTATAGCATTTGTCAGTTTAACCTTACTCAGTGGAAGGTCTTGGCTTGAAATGAATTCTCAATTTGCCTTGAGTTTACCTCCAAAGTGTATTACTAAACTCTCATTCATGATTCAGGAAAAGTGCTAACCAATTATGGAAATAAAAGTGAAACTATGGAGTCACTCAGGAATCACACATTGTAATTCTGGGGCAGGGGAAGGCACCCTGATTAACCAAAGACTTATTTTAAAACAGGAATTTTAGATGACCAAGAATAAAAGGAAGAGAGAATTTCATGTTTATGCTATTATTTTAAAAAATCAGTTCCAATTTTTTAACCACATACATAATTTTATTTTTACAACACAGATCATAGAAGAATTAAATGCAATAATATCCTAGAAAGGATTTTATCTAAGTCTTGAATAAAGCCTTTTTTACTTTTGAATGAGACACAAAGCAAATGCAAATCATATGTATGCTACTACTACATCTCAAAAACTAAGTTTCAGGATGAATCGTGCAAAATTATTTTTAATTTTTTCCTATTACTAGGGTTAATTTCAGGGCCTAGAACTTGCTCATAGATGTCTCTAGCACTTGAGCCACATTTCCAGCTTGACTTTTTTGCTCATTATTTTGTAGATTGAGTCTCATGGACTTTTCTTCCTGGGCTAGACTTTGACCATGATCTTCCAAGTCTTAGAGTTCTGAATAGCTAGAATTTCAGACGTAAGCCACCAGCACTTGACTCAAAATACTATTGTTACTTGTGTATTTCTATGTGTGTGAAATAATATCTTACACAATGACATATAGAAATAAATATTTTTGGTTGAAGTTTCTTAGCATATATAACCTATAATCTACAATTATATACTAAGTTTTAATTACCTGGAGAAGTGTGTTTTCGGAATTGAGATATGGGGAATAATTTTTTTGCCATTATTTTCAAAATGGATCAAGAAGACTTGTGAGACATCTTAGATGTCTAAATGATCTTTGAACATTAAAATGCCATCTCAGCCCTTGTTTAGACATTATTGATTTTATATTAATAAAGTAGATGAAAGGCTCACTGGGGGAATATGACTGCATAATTGCTACAATGACCTAACCATCTAATACCACCCCAGGCAAACACTGTGTGATCAAAATCAATGTAAAATATATATTTATCCTCCTCAAACTTCTTGAGTGTAGTGGGCAGGAGGGGAAATCACCAGATATGAACAGCAGTAGTTAATAAATGTGACAGCAGAAATAAAAGCAATTGAAGCTTTACTTACTCTACACTCAAATGATTCTTCCTGCGTTTGAATTCAGGAGTTGCTTGGTTTATCCCCATTGAAATGGACAAATCAATAACTTCTGATGTTAAAAAAACCCAGCATTTTGAAAGGCAAAATTTTTCCTTTATGCCAGAAATGTAGCTTTACAAATCTACTGATGATGCTTTTCCCCATTTTTATCTAAGCATAGCCTTGTAGCATATATAATGAGTGTAATAAATAAGAGCATAGTTAATAAAAGCTTTATATATTTACCTTTTCTTACATCTTCTATCACTATGTTTTTACCTGTCTTTTATGTTTTCTCTCCTCTCTTTCTCTTAGTCCTCATCTCTGTCTTAATCTCTCCCTCTCCTTCTCCCTCTCCCTTTCCCTGTCCTTCTCCATCACTTTCCCTCTCCCTCTCCCTTCTCTCTCCCCACCTTCTGTCTTGATCAGAGATTATAGACTGAACCCAGGGATTCATGTTTACCTGGCAAGCACATTATACCTGAATGGCATCTCACCCCCAACAATCTTCACTTTATATCTTCTCCATCTCCATCAGTGATATTCACTGTACCATCTGATCCAAGAACAGAAGAGTGTTCCTTGATATGGTTTATGGTGATCCTTTACTGGGTAGACTTACCAAGAACAAATGTAGCTTAAACTTATTGTCAACCTCAAAGGAAATCTATTAATATTCTTAGATACTTTTGCAAAGTTTATGTTAATAAAAAGAAAGACAATTCTAATTAGATAAAAATTGTTCTAACTAAGAAAAATGTTGTTACATTGAAGATTTTGGTGTATTTTTTGAAAGAATAATCCCAACAAATAGCATGGAAAATGATAAATTCAAGATTTCCCCTGCTACTGAAGAGAACCAGGAAAACAGCCAAACTAGGTGAGTTGGCAGAAAATAACTCTTCTCTTACTACAGTGTCAACAATGAACCTTTAGTCTAGACTTTATTGTCAAAGGTGTCTATGTTCTGTGACACCCCTGATTGACCAAGTCCCAGATGAAAAAGATCTGTCATGGATGGAGCAATATCACATTGTGATACTTCCAAGCAAAATCACAATTTACTGTTCTAATTCACCCTAGTAGAATTTTGTTGTAAAAACTCAGTGTATCATTAGTGTAAGATACCATTCTTTCCAGCAGCCACACCTTCAGTTCCTACTACTTCTTACATATGCTATGATTTAAATGTTTCTCTCATTGAGTATTGTCTGTGAGAGAGAATTTCTTGGCAGAATTACCTCTAAAGTATTTTCTGGCATCCAAAGGTATCCTAAGGCATATATATATATATATATATATATATATATATATATATATATATATATATATATA
>NW_012267219.1:4902542-4941741 GCF_000151885.1 Dipodomys ordii
ATATACATATATATACACACACACACATATAAATGTACATGTATACATATAGATCTTATATATGTATGTATGTATATATACATAGACAGATTAGATAGATAGATAGATAGATGGATATAGATATATATACGCAATACCCATAAAGATACACTATATGGGGTATATATGTGCTGCATGGTATAGTGTATATATACAGTATGCATAGTGTGTATATACTATATTGTATATAGCATATTGTATATATACTATATATATGTACATATACATATATACACACATATAGTCTTACATCTATGGATATAAGAACTAATCTGTGGAATATCAGGTAATTCGTGTAGCAAAAAAATCCTCCTCTGATGTTGAAGAAAGACAATCTTTTTATGACCCTTTGATGCATCAAAGGGTGCTCACCTGCAGACATAATCACTGTGTTTCTTAGCTACAAACACTACCTTTTTATTTTATTCTTGTATCTGTATTATACACTCACATCAACAATTTCTCCTCTTGCTAGTTGAGAACCGAAGATGTAACTTATTCTTTAGTTCATTCATTTCAGAAATATTAATTGAGCACATTTTGGGTCTTGGACAAGACAATAGTAAAGCTGCCTTTTAAGCATTTTTTTATTGTGGAAATACTGTACAGAGAGGTTACAATTACATGGGCAAGATAATGAGTACATTTCTTATCAAACATTGTAGCCTCCTCCTTTGTTTCCCTTTCTCATCCCTTCCCATCCTCCCCCCCCCACACACACAATCATCCCCACACAACCCCCCACCAAAGTTGGAAAGTTCGTTTTTTGACATAACGACTTGTACATCTCATTGTTGCAATGGGGCCACCTGTATCCCTATTTAAACGATTTGTTTTTTTCCCTTCCCCTCCACAAATTATACCGACATCAAATACAGTGAATTTTAAATCTGGCAGACTTCTGGTCTTGCCACAGTGAAAAATCAGCTTCTAACTTGGGAATAGACCAAAAACTTTCTACTTGGCACACTCAGAGAAATTCGAGCTTCATCTTTAAGGAAAGGACTTGGGGATGGAGGATAAAGATAAGACAAGGTTGCAATATACTTACTTCTGATTACCAAGAACCCTGTGTAACGTAAAATGCCTATAAATCTTAACAAATTGTGTGAGATAAATTAACATTCAAGAAATCAGAGTCAAAAACAAATCGTTTAAATAGGGATACAGGTGGACCCATTGCAACAGTGAGATGTACAAGTCGTTATGTCAAAAAACGAACTTTCCAACTTTGGCCTGGGGCGGGGTTGGGGGGGGCAGGAGGAGAGATGGGAAGGGATCAGAAGGGGAAACAAAGGAGGAGCCAACAATGCTTGATAAGAAAGGTATTCATTACCTTGCCCATGTAATTGTAACCCTTCTGTATGGTATTTTCACAATAAAATAAAGAAAATCAGAGTCATAATTTTAATAATAAAATATACATCTCAAGCTTTTACATCTGAGAATTAAGTACAGGGTTAGGATTTCCATCTAGGGATATCTGTTGTTTACATTGACCCAATGTTTGAATGGGAGGAATCAATAAATTCAATTTTTGCCTATTACATGCCCAACATACATAGATGTGTGCATGTATATCTATCCTATCATCATTCCTAACTATCTGCTGATAGAAATATGTCCTTTGCTCCTTATATAAGTAGAATTAGAGGACTACAGAGTACAGAAAATTCATATCAAATATTGATAACTCAATCATCAATTACTGAACATCAAAATTTTTATATCAGTTTTTTAGTGTGAAAATACTGTACAGAGGGGGTACATTAGCAAGGTAATGATTACATTTCTTATCAAGCATTGTTGTCTCCTCCTTTGTTTTTCCCCTACCATCCCTTCCCTCCCATTTCCACAATTACACTCCCGCCCCCCATCTAAATTGTAAAGTTCCTTGTTCAACAGTGTCTTGTGCATCTCACTGTTACAATCGGTCAATCTGTATCCCTATTTAAACATTTAGCACATGATTTTAAGAGCTGAATTATATACACTACTTAGAATGGGAGCAATCCGACTCAACTACTGTAGAAATATTATTAAAAGTTTACATCCTAGATATATAGATTGTATTGTTTCTTTGTTAACCAATCGCCTACAGGGTTCTCTATTATATAACTTGATATACTTCTATAATATCTCTGATAATTTCTAAACATGAATTCTAGTAGCTTTCAGATTTTGTAATTCTATCACTATGACATTTTCTTTTCTTTTGGCCAGTCCTACGGCATAAATTCAGAGGGCCTGGGCACTGTCCTACAGCTCCTTTTGCTCAAGGCTAGCCACTCTACCACTTGAGCCATAGTGCTACTTCCAGTGTTTTCTGTTTATGTGGTACTGAGGAATCGAACCCAGGGCTTCAAGCATGTTAGGCAAGTACTCTACCACTAAGCCACATTCCCACCCTTGCAGGACATTTTCTGCTAATTACACTTAGCATTGCTCTGTCAGTTAAAGAACTCTAGATTATTATATATGAAGCAGTACCTTAAATCTGAGGGGACTGAAATGAATATTTACAACCATATGTCTACCATTGCTACACTTGTTACTACAGGATCTAAGTTAAATAAACCCACATACATAGGAACTGTTTTTAAATCTTTCTTCCATGCCTGTTTTGTATGGCAAAGAAAGTCATTTTATGAAGCCTGATATAAACAAAATAAATACAAATAATTCCCCCAAAAGCCATGGTGCTGAGTGTGCATTGGTCAACCATATCTTGTTACTTTGATATCTCTGTGCTGTTGCTTAGCATTTTCCCCTCATAGATGGTGCTCTACTATTTTGAGTCATGTCCCCATTTCTAGCTTTGTGCTGATTAATTGGAGAGTAGAGTCTGTGGCAATGATTTCCAAGCTATCTCTAAACAATGATTCTCAGGCCTCAGCCCTCAGAGTAGCTAGGATTATAAGTGTATACTTTCACCACCAGGCTTTCTCTGTCCTTACAAATGTTGTGAGTTTCATTATGCTATTTTCTTGTATATATTGATAAACTTGTATGATATTTACTCTCATTACCCTAACTTAAAAAAAAAGTTCTCCTTTTTTTTTTTTTTGTCGGTCATGGAGCTTGAACTCTGAGCCTGGGCTCTGTCCCTCCTCTCTTCAGCTCAAGGCCAGCACTCTACCACTTGAGCCACAGTGCCACTCCTGATTTTCTGAGTAGTTACTTGGAGATGAGATTCTGACGGACTTTCCTGCCAAGGCTGGCTTTGAACCAAGATCCTCAGATCTCAGCCTCCTGAATAGCTAGGATTACAGGCATGAACCACCAGCAACCAACACAAAAGCTCTCCTTTTAAAATCACATCATATTGTTATGTTATGTTTAGGATAAAACCAGTATAGTCAAAGGCATAGCAAAAGAAAAATAGCAAACAAACCATGGAAAGAACCAACACAAATGATGAAAATCAAACTATAATAAAATAAACCACAGTGGACATTTCTTCTTTTCTGAAGCAGAGTTGGGCGCATGTCTACCCCTAGGCTTTCCTTTTCTGCTTCTTTGAGGAGGGGCAGCAATGTTTATTTGGTTTGGTTTTTCCTCTCAGAACATGTTGTAGCAGAGAAGTCAGAGAGGCTGAGCTTTGAATTGTCTTGCCTACTCGCTTGATTTCAGGATGGTGCTTATATGTCAGTAACCCTGCTGCTGTGGGAAATGAGGGCAGGGACCACTCTCAGACTGTTTCTGCCAGTTAAGTCCAAGGATCCTCAGACTCAACCTCTCCTAGGGCTTTAGGCTTTCTGTGATGGCTCACCACAGGACATTTCCAAGTAGCAATTGTTTCTCAGGAACCTTTCTGATCCTCTCTGTTGTCAAAACAAAACAGCTTGTCTATGCTGGGCAATACTTGGACTCTACTTGAACCTGTTTGCCTTATTCTTGTACTTGTCTGTCTTAGCACCCCATTTTTTCTTCACCTCTAATTCAGAGTTTGTGTTGCAGTCTGCCTTCATTATCACTCCAATCATCCACAGCGTAGACCTGCCATTAGAGCTTTGGTGTCTTAAACCTTGACTCTACCACTTCCAACCCACCAGGATTTTGTGGGTGAGTCTGTATCCAAGTCAAACACAGTTTTCTGGGTTCACACCATTTTCCAGTGGTTAGGCAGACAGTGGAAAAGTAAGTCTTCGGGCTTTGAAAACAGTCCTCCCAAGTTAATATTTTCTATTAGAATAAAAATTTATAAAAAACAAGAGGTTTTGCTGTAACTTTCCTCTATCCCTCACCAATAAGTGAACTATGAATTCTGAGGGGCTTCTTCACTTGCATTTGCTTGTAGGAACCATTTCTTTATGTTCCAACCCCACTGAGAGTATCTTCCCTCCCCTTTTCCTACCGTTTTGGTCACTATTCTATGGTGACAAATGCTCTCCTTTCTTTTGTAAATCTGAAGTTTGACATTACTGGATCCTATGTGACTTTGAACTTTCTCCTCCCTAGTGTTGTCATCCATTGATTTTCCTCCTAGCCATCCACTCCAGGACTGTGGACCTCACACTAGAGAGTCACAGGAAAGTGCCAGGATATCTCATCTGACATCTCTCCCTCATGGGCATAACACTTAGAAATTTCATTCCCTATGTTCAAAATGAAGTAAATAGAAACACTTGTAATCTTAGCTCCAAGAATTAAATCAGATCATGCTCTTTACAGCGCTAATAAACAACGTTAAGCAACGCTTAATTGTCAACAAAATGCCCCATTCATCTTCTGCATTGACTGTACATACTGTGCATAAACCTTAGTCTTAAATTTTAATTGAACAATGAAATATGGAAGCTTAGGATGCTAGGTTTAATAATATGGAAGATGAACATATATACATTATCCAGGGTACCAAAATCAAAGGGAAGAGGAACAACGAAATGGTGAGACAAAGGGGAATCATAGAACAGCAATACTTGCAAGAGAATATGTTGGAAGTGATATGTACAACTTGGGGGGAGAGGGAGATTAGGAAAAGGGAAAGAGGGAGAAAAATGAGGGAAGGGATAACAAGTTAGAAAACAAATGTAATCACTACCTTACTTATGTAACTGTAACCCCTCTGTACATCACCTTGACAATAAAATAAAAATATAGAAGATGATATCTAATTACCCATATTTATACTTACTCTCACATGACCAATTGGACACAAGAGGACACCTAGGAAGATGATGGTTATCCTACATTTATTAAGAGAGAGGATGTTGATAGGTTATATTGCATATAAATTTCCCCAAACAACATACTACTACAAATCAATTTTTAATATTCAATATCCCTGGTTAAATCTACTTTAAATTCTGAGCACATACGTTTTATAAATAATAATGGAAATAAGAAGTCACCAATTTTATTCGTCCTCATTAGGAAAATCAACATGGACTTAAATTTTTCTTTCAGAGAGCACTAGTAAATTGAGAGATTCCCACACTTTCTAACATTACTATAGTTATCAAAATGTGGCTATAGAGAGCTCTGAACCAGGAAGTTGGTAATCTAGAAAAATATTACAGGTAAAGACAATTGATATAAAAAAGAATTACTCACAAGATGGAATCTAATTTTTACAACTGGTCAATCAGTTGTTCCAATTTGTTACTGATTCATCAATACAAGTCTTACAAATAAAAGGGATTCACATAACATTGCCTACAAATGTTCCTTTTCCTAAAATCTGCCCCCTTCCCCGCTCCTGCCCAAGGAAACATAGAATATAAGGAAGCCAGTTAAGTATTCTAAAAACTGGGTAACTGACATGACTTTTAGATTGCTGTCCCAAACAGATCACACATTTGTATATTTCACATAACACAGTTTTTGGTTTTATAATTACAATGTTTTATTAAGTAAACAAGATTTAGAGTCATCTATACATACAGTGAATAATACAATATATATGTATACACACTAAATATTATGCTATATAACATGTAGCATATGAAGATTAAATAATGGGAATGTATTATATGTACATATATTTGTATTATGTATTATATATGTTCAAGACATATTATAAATCATATATAGTGAATTTATTCTATATTATTTTATATTATATTTCTATTACTTTATATATTTATTATGAAATAGCATACAAGTAAATTAATATATACCATATAGTGTTTATGTTTGCATTTTAATGTATGTGTGACTGCAGTTTTATGTAGTTTAAGTCAACTAATTCACTTAAGAAATCTCATCTATTTAGGTCTTTGATACTAAAAAATAATGAGTCTCATTTCTCATTTAAAAAATAAATATACATCTAGTATATTGTTGCAAAAATCACTAACATTAAATTCAAACTTATGGAAAGAATTATAGCAGTGTTCTCTCAAATACTAGTTCATTTAAGTTGAATTCTTAAGTTATTGGTGATTGGATGAATGCTCTAGCAATTAACATAAATGATATCACAACAATTTTCAATATTTTCCATAACTAGATGTGTTTAATACTTTGAAGACATCCTCCCATCTGCCTCCTTCTAATGTAACAGTCAGGCTTAGATACATTCTGAGTTTTGTCTGTACTTGTGTGATGCAGGAACTTCCATATTCAAACCTTAACAGTAATTTCATGGCCTAACCATAACCCACTTTCTGTCATTAACTTGGCAGTGATCCAGGTATATGCTATTCCATCAATCTTTTTTTCCCTGGAGTGAAGAAAATATTGAACAGATATTTTCCATAAACTATCTGTTGTTGTATAATCCACGAAGATTTGGAAATCAATGTTTTCTACTCCACAGTGTAATTGAGCCAAAGATTTACACACACACACACACAAACACACACACACACACACACCACCGAATTCAAAATAATGTAAGGAAAGTGTTAAATTATTATTTTTGGTTATTTAAACATATTGACATTAATGATACAGGAAATGCAGTAAACCTGTATTAATTCCAGTATTATATAACATAGTAACAAATTTTATTTTAGTCATAAAACTAAGAAGTAGTATTTAGAGCTTTGGCCTTTCAAAGAGTTATTTATGGGAGCATAAATTGACAAAAAGCTCTCTAAGAAATAATTTTCAGTATGTGAAAAAGGTATTAAATTATTTAAAATATTTGATACATCCTCTTCAGAAAAATATGAAAACATAGAAACTATACAGGAGAATGGTCATTCATGTAGGAAAGAAAAATATTGGAATGCTAATGTTCAAGAGTAGTATATTGCTAAAATAATTCATTGCCCATGAAGTGAAATATTACACAACTTTTGAAGTAATATTGGAGGAATAGTTAACACCATTATTTCTTTAGATAAAGAGAAAAATATAGAACAGGACTGTAAATAATATATGACTAAGTTCTTTTAAAATATAGCCATGTGGGCTGGGAAGGTGGCACAGTGGTAGAGCGCTTGCCTTGCATGCATGAGGCCCTGGGTTCGATTCCTCAGCACCACATAAGCAAAAAGAAAAAAAGCCAGTAGTGGCTCTGTGGCTCAAGTGGTAGAGTGCTAGCCTTGAGCTGAAGAGCTGAGGGACAGCGCCCAGGCCAAGAGTTCAGGCCCCACGACCGGACCCAAAAAAAAATATATATAGCCATGTATACCAAAGCCATCAATATGTATCAGTACATCAATACAACAATATATTTGATGTTGACTACTAGTAAAGCTTAAAAAATAACATGAATTAAAATTAGACATGGATAGTTACTATGGATTTCTTTGTAAATAAAACATGCCAACAAAGGAAGAATAACAAAAGACTCTTGAGTTTTCATATACAGGTTGAGAATTGCTAATGTGAAAATTTGAAATCTGAAAATGCTCCAAAATCCAAAACCTTTGAGCAAAAACATAGTGTCACAGATGGAAAATGCTCGAAAATCCAAAACCTTTGAACAAAAACATAATGTCACAGATGGAAACTTTTATCTCAAGGAACTTTATTTCATTAAAAAAATTATTAAATATTTTAATGCAATTCCCCCTAGTGTATGTTAAGATGCTCATGAAGCATTATGAATTTTGTTTCGAGATTTGAATATCATGTGCAATATATCATATTAAACATATGCAAACATTCCAAAATCTCAACAGTTTAGGTTCCAAGTCTTCAAAATTAGTTACAAGAAACCTACATGTAAATTTGTAAAATACATTATCAGTAGGAACATCTCTTTTCTTGGACATGAATACAATTTTTGTATATATTGAGTACTTAATGTCATTATACCATATTTATAGTGACACAGTAATTTTTTCTGATTTAGAAATTGTAAAATCAAGGATATCAAGTGTGTGTGTGTGTGTGTGTGTGTGTGTGTGTGTGTGTGTATGGGAGCTTGAACTCATGGCCTCACACTGTCACTTAGCTTTTTGTCTCAATACTGGTGCTCTACCATTTGAACCACTCCTGCACTTCTGGCTTTGTGTTAATTGGAGATATAAGTCTGTTGGATTTGCCTGCTTTGGTTGGCTTTGAAATATTATCCTCAGATCTCCAACTCCTTGAGTAGCTATGATTACAGACATGAGTCATCGGCTCCTGGCTAAAATTGCCAAATCGTTAAGTTTAGAAAATGCATACAAGTATTATAACCATATTTCCACTATTTCATTTGCTAGCTATGGTAGGTAGGGAATTCTTGGTAATTAAATATTATTTAATCATTAATTCTAACTGGGGTAGCTGATAATTATGTCCCAAAATAATTTCTTCTAAGATATCTCACAGGCCATTGATAAACAAGAAGAAAAAAAATCAAGAGATTAACAGTAATTATAGCAAAGTGGTTCGCTATTAAATTAATTGAATGAAAAGTAATTGGATTATGTATGATCTTCAACAGCAACCGGAGTTTAAACTTTAATTAAATTGTCATAGTCCTCATTCAAAAATGAATGTTTAAGCATAACTATTTCTAAACAACAAGAATTGCAGAATACTAATTAGGGCAGCCTACACAAACAGCTTCAAGTTGAAAGATCTATCAGACTGATTACTAACCAATTTCCCACACACTAAAATCATTGGGAAAAAAGAGGTGAATTCTAGTAATCATTTGCAGACTTTTCAAATATTACTACTTGATAGGAAGTCAATTAGCATTGACTAAGGAAACTCATTCTTAAACAATTAGCTAGATTCTCTGTAATAAAGAAAACTTATGTTTTTAATTTAACCAAGAAATTTTTAGAGCAGAATTCCCCAGCTAAATAATAAATATCTTATGTTTACCATGAATGGTCTTTGAAAATAGATTTTTTTCATTTCCAGCTTAATTAGTGTTCTAAACTTAAATGGTAATTAAATGGAATCTTGTGTAAGAACTTATATCTATAAACATTAATCTATAAATGTGTTTGCATAGACATATTTTCACATGTACCCACAGACAGATCAGAGAGTTACTTCAAGGTCCCAGGATAGATTGGTAAATGATTATTGAGAAAGAGTAGCAGTTATTCATTGTTAGTACTCTAGTTTTGCCCTATCAGTGTAGTAACAATATGAAAATTCCTCATTCTAACACATAGCTTTTTAATGAGAACAAAAGGTGAGAAATATTCTGATTTTAAGTTTGTTTGTTTTTTCATGGGGCTTGAACTCTGGGCTTGGGCTCTGCCCCAGCTCAAGTCTTCAGCCACAGGGCCACTACCAGTTTTCTAGTGGTTTTTTGGAGATAGGAGTCTCACGGACTTTGCTGCCCGGGCTGGCTTTGAACCAGGATCCTCAGATCTCAGCCTCCTGAGTGGCTAGGAGTACAGGCATGAGCCACCGGCACCTGGCTGATTTTAAGATTTCTTAATGAAGCATATGAACTCTTCTCACATAACACTCAATTATTAATAATCTTTCTAAGAAATGCCTGCTGATACGGCTCTCAAGGTTTACTACCTCCGATTTTTTTTAAATATTTTGAGCATTTATTTTATTCTTTTCAATTGGTAGTACTGGCGTGTGAATTCAGTTCTTTGGGCTTGCTAGGCAAGTACTCTGCAATTACAGCCATACCCCAACTCTGTGGTTTTTTTTTTTTGTTCTGTTTTTCCATTTTTTTGTTTTTTACTCTGGTTGACCTAGGATCTTGCTTTCTGCGTGTTTGCCTGGACCAAGATCTTCCTATGTATACTTCCTGCCACCACACTCAGCTTTTTCTATTCAGATGTGATTTTATCCATTTTAATTTTTTCCCAGGCTAGTCTGAAACCACAATTACTCCTATCTCCTGAGTAGCTAGGGTCACAGACATGAGACATCACATCCAGCTTGATCTATATTTAATTTAAAACTTTTTTTCTCTATATCTTGATAGTGTAAAAGGCTAGTGTATCTCTTACATAGATATCTTAAATACAGATATTTATATTTAATCACTTGGCAATAGTTTTCATACCTATTTGGGAGTGTTTGACTATTAAGTAAGGCCAAAGTTAAGGAGCTACATGTCTGTTTTGTGAGTACCATTCAATTCATTCATTTCTTCCAGTAGCACAATAAGAAAGCAACTTTCCTTTTCATAAGTAGATAGCTACAGGTCAAAATGTGATGAGCATTTTGTTTAAGGTCACATAATCCTTTTGGCTTCTAGGACAGGAAGTGTCAAGGCCCTAGACATTGCACTATCCATAGAGGATGTGGACTTGCCTCAAGTCTAACCAGCACAGAGGCGTCATCTGTGGAGGGGAGATGTGAGAAGTCTTCCTTCTTTCTTTTAATTAGTTCCCTATAGGCAATGCCTCTACCTCAAAGCAAATCCATTAGATTGACCTTCATCCTACTTCTTGATTTAGAAAGATTGACAGTCCTAGAATGAAAATTAACTTGTCACATATCTTAGGAAACCTTGCAGTGAAATTAATGCCTCTAGTAAAAGCCAAAACTAACCTTAAAGAGAATTTATGTCGTTTTTTGAACAATGTTCCCAATTATGGAAAGAAATTTAAGCACAATAACAAAGAATATCAAATGGTTTGCAATCATTTTGTGCATGCTGGGAACAAAGATATTGTTGGTCATTATTAAGGTAATTGTGAACATTCATAGCGAAGTTATTACATATTATTACCATATTTAGGTTTTTTATCTATTTATTCAGTACATTTTAATTATTAATACCTTTGGCCATTGAGTAAGACATTCAAAGTGCCCATGATATGGCTTTAAAAAATTACAAGACATCAAATGTTAATGATACAGTATGAAAAATGCTACAATAGTGCCAGACTTAGAGAAATTAAACAAACAAGACCCAGGGAAGTTGTAAAATTAAAATTCAGTAGTAAAATTATAAGCCAGATGGTTACTGATACATGGAGAGAAATTTATAACATACACAATAATTGTAGTTCAATATTTTATTTATTTGTGAGATATAACATTTCCAGGTAAATATATCATTCTCACTTTTTTTTGTCAGTTGTGAGGCTTAAACTCTGGGCTTGGGTGCTGTCCCTCAGCTTTTCAGCTCAAGGCAAGTGCCACTTGAGCCACAGCATCACCTCTGGTTTCTGGTGGCTTATTGGAGATAAGAGTCTCACGGACTTTCCTGCCCAGGCTGGCTTTGAACCATTATCCTCAGATCTCAGCCTACTGAGTAGCTAGGATTACAGGTGTGAGCCACCAGCGCCAAGCTATCATTCTCACTTAGATAGGAGATTTCATATTTGGTTTAATGTGATTACTAATGAATGATGATAATATTGGTGGTAATGATAGTAGTAGTGATAATGGTAATTATTTTGATGATAATTATAATGATATCAAATGACAGATCAAGCAGGTTATATCTTGTTAAATAAAATGAGGATCCATTCAGGAGTAAAAAGAATTACCTCAGTGTTATTTCTCTTTTGGAGGTTCATAATGAAAGAAAAGGCGAACTAGCTAGTTTCATCTATGTATGCTTTAATTAATGTCTTTGAATAAAAAGCAACCTTTTGATTAAAAATATCCCTATGCAGTGAATATCAAACTTTCAAATTGATATAAAAAAGGAAACTTATATTAAGAAGGAAAACTGCATCAAAATTGGAAATCAGTGAGATGTAGTAGCTAGACTATACTGATGTCAAAGTGTCTGTCCTTTCATAGAATTTTTTGTTTCCTGTTTGTGGTTTAGTTTTTGCTGTGGCTTAATACTCAGTATTATAGATAATATTCAACACTCAGTGCTATAGCGGCTGAACTTATATTAGTCAGGATGCCTTCCATCAACTCACCCATTATATGTATAAGGCAAATACTCTCCCACTGAGCCACATCCTCAGACCTGCCATTAAAATTTTTAAAGCTATTAGTATTCATTTATAAACATTTAAAGTAGCTCTAACTCAGTGCATTGACGTTTTTCAACATGGAATGCTCACTCTATCATGTTCATATATATGTTCATATATAATGTTCATATATATTATATAGCACATATATACAATATATTTTGTGTACATAATATGATACATAGAATAAAATATATAATATACATCATTTGTTATATATAATAGCTACATTATGTAATATGAACATTATATATTATGCATAATATATACATTATATAATATATACATAAGATGCTATATACACATATACAATATACACATTATATATTTACATGTATACAATATGCGTGTGCAAGGATAGATAGATAGATAGAATACTTCACTTGCAAGACCAGAAATTTCTTCTCTAGAGAAAATCTAAAGTCAAGGTATTGGCAGGGATATGATCTTTCTGAAACCATTAAAAGACAGCCATGTTTTTCTCAATCAGCTTCTGGGGATAGTGTCTTGCCAATTATGTCAAAGGTAGTCTTAACCAGTGATCCCCTCACCTCTCTGTTCTAATTAATAGACCTTGTAAGTGGATATTACAGACTTGCACTATCAGCCTCAGCTCAATATAGTTTCTCATCTCAGCACAGCAGTAAACCATTCTAATTCTATCTTTTAATCAGTCATATTTATTTCAATGCTATTGCAATCAATGTCACATGATTTCCAATCTTCTTTTTATTATATTGTTTTTAGTAAGTTTGCATTTGTTTCCTTTTACATAAGTTTTTCTGGTTACTTCTATTGAGGAAATAATAAATCATAACTGAAATGAGTGTGTAAACATAGGTCGGACATTACCTACAACTTTGACACTGAGAGAGTCACAGATGTTTCAGAAAACTCAGGCAATATATCAAAAACTAGATACTATTGAAATTTTAATATGAATGTTTTAACTATAGAGGAGGGAAACTAGGTAACATTAGGACAAAATATTAACCTTATTCTGTGTTAAATGATAGAATGTATGCATAAAGGAACTTAAATGAAAACTCAAAGGAATTTGTAATGACCATATTTCTTTCTGCTGGTAGTAAACTATGACCAGAGACATTAGCTTTGTTCTAGGCAACAGAATTACAATGATGAGGCAGTTTTTGCTTTTTTATATATCTTGAAAATGGATATGAAAGTTCTGAGGTACTTTTACTCCAAAAGTGTTTCTCTAATAAAATTTATAAGGTCCCATAAAGTTTCTATGATGTCTCTGCTCACATCCATGTTCTCCCATAACTTTTGAGGTCTAAATGGCCTAAAAACTATATAAAAAAACAGACTAGCAACTTTCAAGATTACATCCTTAGTTTGTCAAGATATTTCTAAACAAAATTTTGGAGTAGTTTGTGGCAAGTACATGTTCAAGCTATGGTATGTTCTATAAAGGTTTAGTGCAATATGAAACCACTTCTTGAAATGTACCCTCAAGATTTCATACAGAAACGAAGTTAAAGTCTTTAGCAAAACAAGTGTGGGGTATGGATTACTAATTTTGTCACTCTTAGAGGTTATAAAATGATTATGTTGGAAGGTGGTTGGCTATTCTAAGTAATCACTATTAAATGTCATTTGGAGTAGGTAGATATGGTAATTATCCATTCTTCCTCTGCTAACTGGTTTTCACAGTGACCATTTTTCCAACTGAATCTTAGAAAGGAAATAATACTAATTTTTCAAATACTGTCAACATAATAATAAATAAAAGACAAAATAATCTACAATTGCTAGTCAATATTTGTTCCTTGCTGAAGAGAAAATGATGGCTTCTTTCTTCCTCAGGGCTTTTTTCTGCAATGTACCCTCTGCCTATTTGTGCATGCCTGTGTATATATATGTATGTGTGTTTGTGTATTATGAATGAATGTGCATGTGTTAAGGAGGAAGCTGTTATTTTGTTACTACTGGAGATTCAACTCAGGGCTTTGCACTTGCAAGTGAGCCACTCAACCTCTTGAGTGATGCCATCAGCCCCTCCCCCCTTTACATCATCGCACAAAGGGGTTTCAATTCAACATATCAATACATGGATACAATACATCCTTCCCTCTGATGTCCAAACATAGACAACAGGGCTTTCAGCGGGCTGGCTGGCTATGAATCACATGCCTGTACAGAAGTAGCCTCCTACTGTCCCTTCTACAATCTGAAGACTACTAGTTGGAAGTTTCATCAGATTGGAGGTGTTCTTCTACCAGGGCAGATTTGGTGTGGGAAATTCCTAATCACGGGCTGTTCTCCCCCAACATCTCCACTGAGAGTATTCAGTCAAAACAAAGCAGGGTGCACTGGCAATATAAGGTTCAGGGCCCTGATCCTGTGTCATGACAACACAGGTCTCTGTCCTAGCCCTCCAGCTGTTCTCTATCTTCCTATCAAGAGACTGGACTGCAGTTCTACTAATGTATTCGCCCTTGACCTGTCTCTTCTTGCTTGCTTTCCACTCAAGTAGATCAATCCCTGAATCTGAGATCAAGTCACAGCTACTTTTCCAGGTTCAGATAGATTTTTCTGGGTACACTTGATAAGACAGTGGAGACCTTTGGAGGTTGAAGATAGAAATGCAGGGTCATTTCCTCTGCCCACCAAGGCTTATGGACAGTGAGCAAGCTAGGAAGTTCAGGAAGCCCTTTTCCAATGTCTTCTTTCTGTGCTGCAAGTCCCAGCCCTGTGCTTTTTTTTTTGGGGGGGGGGCAGGGGGAAGTGGGGAGGTGAGGCACGGAAGCGCTTCATGAGCCTTTCCTCCTCTCTTTTGACTGCAGCAAAAGTAGGGGGCCATCTCCATCTTCCATACCATTTCTCACAGTGCTCTCTGTAGGACCCATTGTTTCTTTCATAAATTTGTAGAAGGATCCATTCTGGATTTCCCTTGATCACTAGCAGTTAACTGTTTACAGTTGCCATCAGTAGCATTCCTTCCTCCTCTCCCCCCCACCAACTTCACTCCTATCAATCACATGTGTTAGTGATTGGTTGGATCATTGCATTTGTATATAGTTTTGTTCATTTACCCTAAATTAGCATTTTTGAATATATATTATCATAGAATGAAAGTTTGAAATTCAGTGGTTTATATCTCACATAGCCATTTCTTTCTAAATAGATGCAAAATTTAAGTCAAAGGATCATTTTAGTCAAGTTTTTGGAATATATTTTAAACTCTCATTGCTCTTCTTCATTTTCATTATACTTCATGTTATCTGATTCTGTTTTAGTGTCTCGCTTCTAATTAATTTGTGTACAGGCTGATTTAGTGTAAGTTAAGAAAGTAATATACAAATGCAATGATTCAACCAATCACTAACACACTTGATTTATAAAATTCATGACATAATCAATCTCTGCTTGAAAAGGTTTGTTTTAGAATGTTATATTAATATAGGATGGGATTTTTGTCAGTTTAAAATTAAAAATAAATTGATTGGGCTTTAATTTAGGACAGTTAAAATCATTAAACCTGTCACAGTTCTATAAACATGAACACTCAAGAGTAAAAAGATTGTTTGTATAGCAAACATTTGTGTGAGAAATCACCTGAAATAATTTCTTTTAAGAAGTTCCATTTTGGAAGCCATTTTTCTGTTAGGTAAAATAACTCTGAAATAATTAATGTCTTTTAAGGTAATAATTTCTTTTAAGAAAATGTATGATTTTGAAGCTCCAAGTCCACTCCACTCAGTTTATGTTTGGTTGTATGTAACAACAGATTCTAAAGTTTTATAAATTAATCATAATCATGAGAAGTTAATTAGCCATGAGTTAAGAACATTACTGAGGCATGAGAGTAGAGCAAGAGTTTATACTATATCAAAAGAAAAAGATATGAGAAAATACAGAATATAAGAACTTGGAATCCACATAAAATATCCATGACTAATATTTTTACTATGTGTTTGACATGCTAGAAATATTATGATGTGTTTGAATCAATAACTAGTGCAATAATGTATATGTTTCTATTTTTTGCTTGTCTGTAGGAATATATTAAAGTACCTGAAAAAAGAATAGAAATCAAATGTATGCATTATCCTGCCCATGTAATTGTAACCCCTCTGTACAGTATCTTCACAAATAAAATTAAATTTAAAAAAAAGAATAGAAATCAGTCAACAGCCTTGCCAGATGCTTTATGGGCACTGAGAGCAATTTTCTAGTGCTCTAAACTTGGAAGAAAATTTTACTTTATGAAATTTGCTTCAAATTAGATTTTTAAAAATACCTCCAAATCATACACTAAATGCAAACTTGAGTTGTATGAGCTTGGTTTGCAACATTTAACATTTTAGTTACAAGTGTAGAAAAGCAGTCCATTTGTCAATCACTTGTTATTGCTTTGTTTTATAAAATATACTTTCTAGGTTTATATGGCAATTTTGTGTCTGTTTTGTTTGATATATTTAACACTATGTTAATATTTAGGTTCATATAATTTATTATATACCATGTATGCTTATGTTCAATAAAATAAATTTCTTTGGCCATTAAAGAATATATAAGCCCTGTAACTTCATCCCATGTAATTTACTACTTTATGATTAAATAAGAGTGTGCATATGTATGTAAAAACTATGATATTTCAAAGTAACCACACTATTTTAAGACAGAATTAAAAGAACATATGATGAAAGAATTTAATTATGAGGGAACTAAAATACAGTGGGAAAGCTGTTAAAGTCTAATGAAATCTTAATCTGACATTCTAGCATGCATATATGTAAAACTGATAGGTTTGGGTTTGTGCTATATGTACTAAATGTGGAAGGATCTTGTGATTCTCTCACCATGGATTTTTAAGTGCAAAAGAAAAATGGAAGACCTGAGTAAAGAAACAAGAGCAACTATAAGTAGAGGTACTGCCGCCCGCATGGAGAAACCTAAGCAGTGAAATCTCCCCCCATACTACTTCTACACAGCATTCAGTGATTGTTTTTTTTTTTTTACTTAAATGGTGTTTGATTTCCAAAGGCACTAATCCCTGACTCTTACATATATCTCACCAGCAATGTCTAGGCTATCTGACATTCCTTTGTCTTGAATGCTTTTTATGATATTATTATTTTGCTATGGAAGAGTATGTTTTGGGGAAAGCCTAAGAAAAATGGGCCCTTTTTATTTTTGCCAAGAAGTACAGGAAGTCTTTGAAAAGACATACTAAGCATTTTCTATCTGATGAGAAACCATCCAATAACTGCCCCCAGACCCATGATGTGTACATTCTGTTATGGTGGGCCTCAAGAATAGAGTCAACACTCACTATATAGGACATTATATTTTATAGTTTGATGACTAAAGTTCCTTTGTCACCCAAAACTAATTCTTGTGTATTTTGTCCCCATCTTGAAATGTCAGTTAATTTTGTTTCACTTCTCAAGTGTGAACAAATTAGGATTTTGTTTTCACAATGCTATACAAGCTTAAGCAAGCTTCAAGATGAAAACAACTTAAAAGTATAGTTATAAAATGGTATAATGAGTTTTAGGTGCATGAGAGCCTTAGGTTTAAGTCATGAGCCAATAAAAACTGAGTTAGTGCCAGGCACTGGTGGCTCACGCCTGTAATGTTAGCTACTCAGGAGGCCCGGGCAAGAAAGTCCATGAGACTCTTATCTCCAATAAACCACTAGAAAACCAGAAGTGGTGCTGTGGCTCAAGCAGTAGAGCTCTAGCCTTGAGCTGAAGAGCTGAGGGACAGTGCCCAATCCCAGAGTTCAAGCCCCGTGACCGACAAAAAAAAAACAAAAAAAAACAACAACAAAAAACCTTCAGTTATTCTGCATAGATCATGTGAGAATTATTAGGCTGACAGTGTAGTATTGTGCTTAACATTGTGGATTTTAGAACTGAGCGGCTGGGTCTCATCTCCTGTGATTGCCTTTTCAAACTCAGCAAGATTCTGTCCTCCCATGGAAAAAAACCGAAAATGGTTATTTTTCCCAGGCAAGGCCAGCATATGGTTAGAGCTGAATGGAAGAGAGGAAACCTTTTCAATTAACTTCATGGATATGACTATCGATACTCCTCTAGATTTAATAAACACCAAATACAGTCAGTGCTTTGAGTACTAATAGAATTTTATTTGCTTGTAAACTAGAAATTCTTTTAAAAAACTATGAGTTGGAGGCAGAGATGCATCTAGACAAATGGGTTGGATTCAGAGACCAATGCAAAATTATAAAATTACTTTTTGACTCTTGGTCCTAAATCCCTGTAGTTTTCAATAACAGACATGCATATATTTTTTAAGGATATAACAGCTGTGTCAGGAAGTTTTCTGGGTCACTGTAAACACTGACATTTACTGAATACAACTTAATGACTAAGTATTTAGGGATTGTGTTCCAATCCTGAGAGAATGCTTTCTGACATATCGTACTATATTTACTTCCACCTAATCTCTTTCTTATGGTACTTCTCTTATAATAGTCTTGAAATTTTGTTCCTATAATAAAAAGGACAGTAACCGCAATAAGAAATATAATAAATAGGGTTAAATAGGGATCTCTGTGAGGCAAATTCTTTCTATCTGGAGGAGTAAAAACAATTGCCCTCAATTTGTCCAGCACAATTTACCACAGGAAGTTACAGTTCAATATTAGTTCTTGTAGTCCATTCCTTATTGTCTGTGTAGGAAAACATCATATAGATTACAAGAAATGACAGCTTGAAATTCATTTCAATGTGTGTCAAAATGCTTACATAATAATAAGAGCAGATTGAGAGAGATATAAAAAAACCACAAATAAAATAGGTTACTTTTTCATTTGGTGACAAATCACTTCATTAATTAGTTAAAATTGTCATTTACTACACAAATACTTCACTCATGGGACTGCAAGTTATTATATTCTGTCCTTTTGTAGGAAACACAAGAGATTATATGAGTTTTCAGCTGAATGCAAACAAAAGTAGCCTATTAAATCTTGCCACAGAGTTTCACATTCTGGACACACTGTATAACATTCTTCTTTCCCTTCTTAAACTTACTTTCATCTCTATGGAGGAAACTCCTTCAACTTGTTCTATCCATTAGTATTTATTGCCATCTGAAGCATGTCATATCTTCAATAGTTGAGAAATATTCAAGCTATTGAGGTTACAAAATGTCTCACCTTGAGTGAGATTTTTTTACCTGAAGACAATTTTATTGGTTTTTCAAGGTTCTCATTACAAGTTCTGGTTTATCTCAGCTAGCTACAATGATTCAAATACAAACTAATGGCATAATTCATAGAAGCATGATTTTGAACATCCTGAGAAAATGTAGCTTACCTGATATTCCTCTAGCTTTCAAAAATCAAAGACAACTGCTTATAAGTCTTCTACTGTGTTGGTCTTTTCAATGTCCTCGGTGGAACTTTTACACCATTCTAAATAGAGAAAGCCAACTGTAATCCCTTTGAGCAACTCACATACAACTTAACAAAGTACACGTTACAAAGCTGAAACGTGTGGCACAATGGGAATTGAGTTCAAGGGGACAAAGATAAACAAATAGAGGAAGGATGGGTGAATGAAGTCACAATCTTAAATGTATTTATGTAAAAATAAAACTAGGAAAAGAGAGAATGAATGGGATTGGGGACATCAGACAGAACTATTAAAAGTATAACATTGATCAAGATGTATTATACTCATAAAGTAGCATGTTGAATTGAAAATCCTTTGTAGACCACTATAAAATAATTTTAAAAATTAATAAAGAAAAAAAGAAAAATGGCTCTCAGTAACTTCAGTAACTGCATATGTACAAATACCTCTTTTCTATGTAACATATAGGTTATGTCCTAAAATGATGACTTCTCATATTCAAATGAGGTTTTCTCGTTTCTTTAAAAATATTTTATTGTAAAGGTATTGTACAGAGGGCTTACAGTTATGTAAGTGAGGTATTAAGTACATTTCTTTTTGAACAGTGCCACCCCTTCCCTCATTTTCTACAAGTATTTTCCCTCCCAAACCCATCTCCCCACCAAATTGTATAGTTCATTTCAAATATAATATCTAGTGAGTGTCACTGCTGAATTAGTTTGCCTTTTGTCCCACCATTGAAACAAATTATTCACCTTAAATTGCTTCTCTTGTATTTATACATTTTTGAAAATTTATAGTATCATGATACACAATAACTATATAGCTAGTTTCTGCCTTAACTTTCCTACTGGTGATATGGCTTTCCATTTGACACCCCCAGACTCAACTGTGGGACTCAGGAGCACTGAAGAATGTCACCCTCACAGCAGATCCATGCCTGGGAGCCTGCATCTGAGCAGAATGCTCTGTGAAGTACATTGACATGTGAGAAGCACCATTCTAAATTTGAAATAAAAATGCTAAGGAAGGAGTGAATCAGCATAATTTACTCCATCTTCATTTTGTAATTACTATCATTATTATTTTCTTATAGGGCACTATTGAATAAAAATTCTCAGTACTGAAGATTAAATTTATTTACTCCAGTAATATGGAAATTAGTAGCACACAATTATACTGTTTTCTTGAAATACATTAAGTGGAATGGGTGAATATATTCAAATTGTTGTGATTTGTTTATGCCTTTGCAAAAATGTGTATTTTTCTATCAAACAAGCCTACTGGTAATGTGACGTAATAATATGAAAAGTTGAAAATTTTTAAGGAAAAGTAAATAAATAAATAAAAGATAAAATAATAAAAAATAAAATCAACATTGGGAATCTTAAGAGAAACAATGCATTGTTCTGCTTTAGGGATGAGTGAAACAAAATGTTTATTAATCATCCACAATGTTTAAATTTTTATAGATTTTAAATGCAAAGGTAAACATGTTTTCCCTCTGGAAAAGTATGCATGCCAAACATCTATGAGAATTTTTATTCCTATCAATACTAACAGACTGAAAATTCATACTTTAAATTATACTTAGACTAGCTTTATACAACAGGGATTTAGAGACTGATTTTGAAAGTGTGTTACTTGGTAATAGTAAATCAAGTTGACATAAGCCACTGGAAAAGAACCAAATAAAATTCCTATTTGTTTATATTAAAAATAAGTGCTATTTTAAGACACACACACATATAAATCTCTGAGTGATTTATTGAGTTTATTTAAATCAATGGTTTTAATTTATCCAAACATATTCTCTGAGAAATTATATTTTGTTTTTCCAATATGCTCAAAATATTTTTTTCTTAAATCACCCAAAATGAAGCAAAGTAGAAGTATAGACAGATTATTTACATTTTAATTGTGTCTTTCATAATGTCATATGTGAAAGAAAATGATAATTTTCTTTTGATTATAGTAGTGCTTCATCTCCAGAAGTTTGTTTCAAAATGTCTTATTTTATTGTGCTATAAGTAAAACATGTCTACCAACTAAAGCAATGCCACATTGTTAATGCTATGTTGTACTAGATCACAAAGTTTAACTTGCATAAATAAAACTGTATCTTTCTGTTTCTTCCTCCTTTCTGGCAACCAACATTCAACTATCTGCTTCTATGAATTTAACTATTTAAATTTCACATGTACGTGGGATCCTTAGTATTTATCCTTCTGTTCCTGACTTAAATTGTTTTGCACGCATTGTAATTCCAGCCCTCATGATTACTAAAAAAGGGGGACTATATACCAAAGGGCAATGTAGGCTGCATAGGTAAAATCTTTCGAGAATATCTGCCTTCTTCCAAGAATTAGGCTTTCAAACTCTCATTACTCTAAATCTCAAAGCAAGGTAGAGCATTCCATGTCTTACATACAAAGTTCCCTGTGGTAGAATGGAGAGGGAAAGCTATGTAATCTTCTATTATATCTTACCAGTTGTTGAAGAGACTAACAGAAAACAACATGTATATTTGATCTGAATTGTACCCAAATTAAAGCTATTTAAATACACATGTTGTTGCCCATCGGTGGCTCAGGCCTGTAATCATAGTAACTCAAGAGGCTGAGATATGAGGATCCCGGTTTGAAGTCAGCTCAGACAGAAAAATCCCTGTGAGACTCCTATCTCCAATTAACCACTCAAAAACTGAAAGTGGAGTTGTGGCTCAAGTGGTACAGCACTAGAACTGAGCACAAAGAGGCTCAAGTGCAGCACCCAGGCTCCAAGCCCCAAAACCAACAAAATAAATATAAATATTAATATATATGACATTTTTAGGAAGATATATAGAATTTCAGAGTGGAAAAATATCTCTTATCAACATACCAGCAACCTGAATTTATGAATGGGCAAACTGAAGTTCAAATCTGTGAAAGGATTCACCGAAATGAAACAAAACCTGAAAAAATAAAGTAAATAAATCATTTAATAATTTTTAAGCCTTAAAGCAAATATTTTGTGAATTTAAATGACCACGGAGTATTAGAGATTAAATTTATCAATTAATTCAACATTAAGATTCTTCATTTGAAATCTCTTTAGCCTTTTCTATGAAAAAAAGAAAAAAGAAAATGAAGAAAGAAGGAAGGAAAGAAAAAGAAAGAGAGGAGGACAGGGAGAGAAAGAAAAAGGAAGGAAGGAAAAAAGAAAGAACGAAAGAAAGAAGGAAAGGTGAGTGACTTGAAGCCATCTCCCTGTAGAAGAAAGTTTACAAGGACCATTGTACTAAGACTTAGTAGAATAGCATTACTCAACTTTCTTTCCTTCTTTCTTTTTCCTTCTTTCTTCCTTTTTCTTTCCTTCTTTCTTTCTTCCTTCCTTTCTTCCTTCCTTCCTTCCTTTCTTTCTTTTTTCTTTCTTCCTTCCCTTCTTTCCTCCCTCCCTCCCTCCCTTCCTTCCTCTCTCTCTCTTTCTTTCTTTCCTTCCTTCCTTCCTTCTTTCTTCTACAGGGAGATGGCTTCAAGGCAGGGTGGCTGTCATGTAGTAGGCGTTACATGGTTTATTTGTATACTATTTCATTTCTGAGTTAGCATTAAAGACTCAAGTGTTTGTCTCTTCAACATGCTTTACTTGGGCATAAGAGATTGTCTTTTGCTGATACTAACAAATCAAATTTCCTTCAATTTTTAATGTACTTACGAATGAAAGTTATTTTTCTGCAAGGGTTTCAGAAATAGAAGTGATTCCAGAATGCTTAATTTTTGAAAATCCAATAAGAGAACACTCAACATAGCACAACACAATAAAGGCTTGAGACAAATTCTGAATTTCTAAACTATTGTTGAATAATAATTTTGAGCCCTTTTGAATTAGACTTGCACATGGTAAACAGCAAAAAATTTATCTACTTAATTATTGTTATTATACATTTACTAAGCAAGTATTTTCTTTTTTATCATTATCATTGGTGTACACTTATAGTCAAATTTTGTATTGTGTTAGGAAGAATTACATAAAGAGCAAAATTTAAATAAATGAATATTATTTGATAGGCAGTCTTTGATCTACTTTTTGCAGATCAAATTTACTTTTACAAAAAGTAGATCAAAGACTGCCTTTCAAATAATATTCGTAGTTACAAAACAATGCTATATGTTAGTGATAAAGCATTTAATGATTTTTCAATTCTTAAAGCAAATATTTTACGAATTTAAATTATCATGGACTATTAGAAATCAAGGTTATCAATTAACTCAGAGTTAATATTCATCAGTTTGGGGCTGTTTTTGTAAGTTCGCAAATGTGAAGAGTGCTGTTATGAACATGAGTGTGAAGGTGCTTCTTGTGTAGCCTTTGTGTAGCCTTTGTTACATTTTTTGGATAAATTCACAAAAGTGGTCTTACTGAGTCATATTGTAGTTCTATTTTAAGTTGCTGGGTTTTTTTGAAGAAAAGACATACTTATTTCCACAGTGGTTGCAGTAGTTTATATTCCGACCAACAGTGTACAAAGAATCCTATTATCCACACCTTACCACCACTTAGTAATGATGGTCATTTGATGGGACTGAGATGAAATCTTTATGTTGTTTGGGTTAACAAATCCATGATTATCTTCATGGATATTGAGCGCCTCATGTATTTATTGGTCATTTATACGTCTTTTGATATTTTCTGTGCAGTTCACTTGCCCATTTATTAATTGGGTTATTGGTTCTTTAGGAGTTTGTTTTTTCCATTTCTTTGTAAAGTTATATGTTTTGACTGCTGTACTGTGCATTAAGTGAGCTAAAATATGAAAATTCCTGTCCAAAGGAAGCACTTAATAAATAATATCTGCTGCTGATCTTTCATCATCAATCATCATCGTCATCATCATCATCATCTCACATTAATGCCAAAATTTCTCAAGATGCACATCTTGAATTCATTTATTAATTAGAAAAAATGAAAGACCTTATATAGTACTCTTTTTCCATCTCTGTTATGAAAGAAGTTTTTGATAATAACCTGACTACACAAAGATGCAGTCATATTTATATAAAATTGTTGTAATATTATGATCATAGCTACAAGAAATTCCTGAGGTTGAGTCCTGTCCTACTTTAGATATGTAGAAGCATAAGGGCCACTATAAAAAGCACTATCAACTCTGATTGAAGATAAAATATACAGCATCTATAAATCATTGTGATTAATTAATGCAAAATAGGATTCCTGCCTAAATGTGGAAGAAATAGTATATACTTGGAGCTACTTTGACCATATATTGAGGAATTTTGACAGTAAATTATCATTAAAAACTTTTTCTTGCTTAAATGTCTCTCAAAAAAGGCAGAAGTTATGAGGGTAGAAATGATATACAAGTGGATTCTATTCTGGCTTAGTGTCAAATACCTACCTTAATAAAGGAGAATAAAAAGGAATTTCAAATATTTTAGAACTATATCTCCATGCCCTTGCCCATGCCAGTACTCATTCTGTGAGTTGTTATAAGTTCCTTCAGGAAACCTGAGCAGCATTGAATCTGTTACCAGTGATGTGTAAAAGATTAAGACAATAAATATGTTGATATCCTATGTCTCTTCATTGCCACTCTATATAGATTTTATTAACTGTCAGCAATGATTCACTAAGCTCTCCTCCAACACCTGGGAGTTTTCTGAGGATGCATTTGTGCCTTTGGTGACAAAACGAAACTCCTTATGTAAAATGAGTATGGGAACACCATAAAAAGGTCTGGAGAAAATTGAAACTGTTTAGAAGTCTGAGTCAGTGGCAGAATATATGTGCAGACTTAAAGTTATGAATGCATTTGCATTTTCAAGGGAGTTTAAATCAATTTCCTTTATACATACCTGTCACAATTTGGGTTTAAGGTTTCTAAAATATGGTATGAGAAATGCGGGCCATGTAGCCCTTTTAATACTAGTTGTTGTTCCCATCTTAGTGATGATATAATGAATCATATTCATAATAAATCATTGCAATAGCTTTTGCTGGTGAATTCAGGTTCCTACTTCCCTTTTAACATTTGGTTCTATAAGCAGCCTATTGATCCAAGTCAGTAAAGCTATTGAAGAAGATGAGGTTGTGGTCCTTCATTTGACCTGGGCATAAGAATGAGACAAATAGGGACACGGAGGAATCAAAGATTCTTAGGTGTAAAATTGATATCAAACATCTGTTTCCTCGGATTAGAAACCAGAAAAATTCTATGCCTCAGAATTCCTAGGCAGAACCACAAAGGTTCATTGTGGTTATCTTCAAATTTGCCTCCAGCTCAAATGCTCTGTGATTGTATGAACATTTTCATGACACAGAACTGAAATTTTTCTTTCGAAAACTCAAGATCTCTCTAAAGCATTTTATTCTCTAGAATATCAATTTTTAAACATCTTTTTTTCCTAGGAAATATTTTAAACTGGGTTGAATACCTCGCTATAGGAATCATTTTTTGTATGTAACAGCTATATTTCAAGATATGAAAACCTCAAGCTAATGTATTTCAGATACATTATTTGCCGATGTGAAAAAGGATATTATGCATTAGTTTTCTATCACTTCCTTGTGAGTTCCCACAATCTCCTGGATTTAAGTGCTACATCCTTACTATCTTATAGCTAGGGAATGAGAGCATGGGTGCTTGTTTCATCCCTACATCAGTATATCAGCATTTTCTTTTACCCTCAAGTGAAGGTTATCAATATAATTCATACTAATTTTGTTTATGTCATTTAATCTTGTACCAAAGAATTTTAAAACTGTTCTTAAGACCAAAAAAAGAGCAAGATAATATGAATTAATAAACATGACGAAGTGAAGAAATGGGTTTTGTTGGGACAGATGTTGGAAGGAAGGGATGATGGAAGGGGTGATGCCAATCAAGATGCATTGTCTTCACAAATTGACATGTTGAAATGAAACCCCTTTGTATGACTACTTTAAAGGTAATTTTTGGAAAAAGAAAAGAGAAATAAGTATGAGAAACATTTGGAGACAGGAAAAGAACACAAAATTATTTGTCTTAAAATGTCTTGTAACCAAAGTGAAATAGTAAACCTACTGCCTTGCCTAATACGTATGCACATAAAAATCACATAGCTAACATAGGTATTAGAAAGTAACTCCATAAAGCCAGGAGTTGTTCTCGATTTTGCTATTATTTCAGTTTCCTGTATTTCTAACAACTGTCTCAGGCTGACTATATATATATATGTGTGTGTGTGTGTGTGTGTGTATACGCATATGTGTGTGTGTGTGTTTGTGTGTGTGTATATATATTCACATATATATTCTCTGAGTATTTAGAAAGAAAGTTCTTACTTGGAACCCCCTATAAGGAAGAGCAAACTGTGAGTTGATATATGCAATTCAAGCCAAATACACTGTGAAAACTTTCATAGTATCTGGCAAGGTGCATCATCTCTCATCACTTAAGTAATTCCCCATGAATCTTATCTTAATTTAATTTCAGAAAAATTTTGGACTGCAATCAGCTTAATGGTGGTTACTTTGGCACCAAGTATAACATGCAGCTACATTTTAGCTGTCTCTGTTTCCTACCACAATTTAACTAAAATGTTCCATATATCTCTAGAGTACAAGAGAGGAGAGAATGGTTGATTATTAAATTTAAGATATCATCTATTACAGAGATAATATTATTTTAAATTTAATTATATCCCCTTAGTTTAGTAATGAGTTTAGTTGAGGCTTGGTTTTAAGATTTTAATAACCCTAGATGAAATTCGTTTTTACAGAAAAAAAAAAAGTTAACAGTTACTTTCTAAGAAGGAACATGTCGATGTACTACTGAATGAACTGTATCTTGAAACATAATAATGTGAATGTTTTGTTGCTGCAAGTCTAGACATGTAAAAACTAGAAAATAAAAATAGGATTTGGAAAGAAAATGTGAGGAAGTTAGAACAGACTAGTTGATTGACAGCTATCAATCATTCCTAGTAAAACAAGCCATGTTCTTTCTACTATTTCAATTGTAAATGAAAAGCAAAAGGAGATGAGTTTGGCATAAAAATCTCTGAAGGAAAATGGAAGCCCCTTCCATGCTTCAAGTGAAGGAAACTAACCTGGTGCCCGATACCAGCCGAGTTTCTCTTTATGAGTGCGATTATTAGGAAAATGATACAAAACAAAAGAAAACAAGCTTTTGTTCTAGACTCTAATCTCTCTTCATAGCACACAATAATCTCTGTTCATAAACTAATGCTCTCCTTGGGCAGATCTACACAAAAGATTTAAGACTAGTCTGGAGCACATCCTAAGCCACAGTGATTTGAATGCCAGACGTTAAAGACTTTCTGTGGAAAAAGAGCCTAAAATTTAGATGCAGTCTACAGTAAGGATGTTTTTGGAGTCTCCAGGTAGACAGCAGTTAAGAAACAAACTTTACTATGTCTGTTTTTCTTTTCTGAGAAACAAGAAGCCCCCAAGGAGAACAATGGGAGTAATTCTGTCGGTGATAGTTTACAATCATTCAGAAGCCTAAGGTTTTACAATAAATGATGGCTCCCTTGCCTTCGTTGATGAATGGGTATAATTTTCCATTGGACATCCCGAATTGTCTACCCTGTCAGAATCAGGGAAAAGCTCTCTAACTCTGATGTGAAGGTATAATTCTGAAATAAAAGACTTTACTGTGCAATAATAACACATTTTCTAGGAACCTTTGGCATGCACAAGTTTCAGAGAAAATGGCACGTTATATATTTACAGAAAACAGGGTGTCTGACAAATTCAGTTGTTGCATTATGAAGGACAAAATGGCAATGTGATATGTGAAGAAAGAGCTTGAAAAAATAATCGGAAGTAACAGTATAAACCAAACTTTAAACACAGTTATCAAATAGGACACAATTAGCTGTAGCTACTGTAGAGGACTGCAGTGTTTTCCATCACTTACTAAAGGACATGGAGTTCAGGGTCATCACCCAAATACCCCTAAATTGATTAAAGTTCATCCTGTATATATGAAAGCATATAAAGCTGGTAAAAATACACAATATGAAAATAACGTTGTGTGAACACGTAGTTTATCACAGAACAATTGAATTTACTTTTGTTCAACTTTGCTTATCATTTTTATTATTTGGGTTCTTCTTCTACTTTTTTAAATTTAATTTTATTGTACAGAGGGGTTACAGTTATATATGTAAGGTAGTGAGTATATTTCTTGTCAAACATTGTTACTCCTCCCTTGTGCTTTTCTCCATTCACAATGGTCACATGTTGATCTATCCATAATTTATTTTTAAACTATTACATCATGAACATTAACAACTGCATTATTATCAAAATACTAATTGAACTGATATTTTAAAAATTCAAAAGTAAGAAATCTGACTTAATCACTGTAATAATCTCAAATTTTGGATATTATTACTGCTCTTTAGTGCACCAATATTGGAAGCTATTCAGCATTCCTCCTAGAGCCAGATTTAATAGTTTTATGTCATAAGCAAGTATCAACATACCTATGTTTTTGCCCAATAAATTTTTTCTACTTGAATTCCAATACAAATTAACATTCTGTCCAAACAGAAGTAGAATATCATTGTACCAGTGGGTAAAACAATTAAGTAGACACTTAAGCCTAATATAGACAGAATTTATATGTAATAGCTAGAACGCTAGTTACTGATTTTAATACATTTATAAAAGGAAAGGAGCCAGTAATGAAAAACCAAGCATCCCATTAGAATCACGGAGGTATGTGCCTAGATTCTGTGCTTATTGGAAGTCTTTCAAGGAGAGAAGAGACATTAGTGGTCATAAAATATTCACATCATTCTCGATGTACTCTTTGAAGCAAATGTTCTGCATTCCACACACAGAGACAAAGATGTAATTTTTAGAGTAATGATAGAGGCCAACAAAACCTTAGAATATTTGAGAGTGTGGCAGCAGTTTGTTTAAACTTAACTCTGAAAACGTCATTGAGACAACTTAGAAACAATAATTTTGATAAGAAGGAAGAACAAAAGTATAAAATCACACAAGAAATGTCTCAAGGAAATATATATGGGAATCAGCTGTATTTGTTAAAACTCTGTCTCCACTGTTTTATTAAGAGTCTATTTGTTACCCTCCAGAATAGGTGATTTAAAACATCAATAAGTTAATAATAAGAAGACTTTTAACAAAATTATAATGTATATTCTTAAATAGAGAGGCATAGAGGTTAGAGAAAAATTAAAGTAGTTGAGATTTTATTCTGCAAAGCCCATTTATCAATCAACAATATTTTAAGTACCTGATCTAAGTGTTTGGTGTATAGGTTAATGTTTTAAAGAGCTATAATGGTTGCTTATCATGTGTACCATCCTGAGTACCATCTCAGAATTGCAATAAATTTAAACGTGTCTTCCTGTCTATTCATCTTTCTCTTGGTCATTTGCACATTTCTTTAGAGAAATGCCTGTCAACATCCTATGTCCACTATTAAATTGGTTTATTTAGCTACTGAGTTGTAAGACTCATTTATGCATTTTCAATGTTAACTCTTTATCATGTCCATGCTGTTCAAATATTTTTTCCCAATCCACAAGCTGCATTATTGCTCTTCTCCTTGCTTCTTTTATTATGCAGAAGGTTTTGCATTTGACATAGTTATGTAATATATTAATGCATATTTTTTTCTTTTTTTCTCCATACTTTTGGTGACAATCCCATGAACTCATCACCTAGACCAATGCCACAGGTTTTCTCCTAGATTTTTTATTTAAATTTCAAGTCTAACATTCAAGACCTTAATACACCTTGAGTATTTGGTATGGTGGCTTTCCAATTTCAATGCACTGCATGTTGTTCATTCATATTGCTAAATATAAATATAAAGTCTTTGTATTTTATGTGTGCGTATGTGTGCATGTATGTGTGTCATTTTTTTCCATTTGACAGTCAGGTTTTTCAATATTTTACAAATGAGAACAAAAGAATGAATATTAGAGTGCAAATATTTCTTCTAGATTATTATTTCAATTTTGATAATGTTGACAGAGTAATTCTAATTTCATGTTTTTAAAGAAATTAGTACTATTTTCTATCCTGGTTAAAACAGACATATAAAAGATTCATTCTCCACATACTCATCTAGATTTGTCTGACTCTGTTATTCTTATTTCTTAATATTCTTATAGTGGCCATCCACAAAGGTTTGAGACTGTACATCTGATGTGCATTTCTCACTCAATTCATGATGGGTAAGAAGGAAACTGAGGTACAAGAGTGAGGAATATACATGAAAATGCCAGTCGCAGTAGGATAGCTCCCCCATGGATCCATTTATATAAAGTATTTAGACTGCTCATCCAGTTCATAGAAATGAAGAGCGCTGACACAAAATACCTACAGGGATATAGAAATAGAAATCGAGAGGGCAATTTTCAAGATCTACCGTACATGACGAGTGGTTTATTCAGTGGAAATATAGATTCCATTTTACCAGTTGAATAAATTCTAAAGCAATTTAAATATTCCTGCACCTATGGTTAAATAATAACAAACTGCACACTGAAAACTTTGTTCTCACAATAGGCATCACATTAAGTGTGCATATCCAGCCTCCAGACACACATAGCATCTGATCTATCAAAGGCTTGGAATCACTTAGCCTATGAAAACCATCTTTTTCTCTAGTTTCTCTCATAGAATGCTTCCCATGCAATACAAAGCATCTCTTGTAGGATACTTTTGGGGACAGAAGCATCAAATTGTTGAGTCACCCTGATTAATTTCACTGTGTCTACAAACCCTGCCACACAAAACCTGTACCCATCCTGTCCTTTTCTACATTGGTACTTTGAATTTGTTTATGCTTTTCCTGGGTTGTCCTTATTCTTATCCACCTTTCTAATTCATTTCTCCTCAAAAGTTCCATTAAAATCCCATGAAGCTTTACATTTATTATTTTTGCTCTTCTTTGCCAACATTCGTGGAACATATTCCTAATCTTTTAGTCTGTTTTTTTTTAATTTAAGGACTATATATTATCCAAATTCTAAACCATCACTATAGTTATTTAATGCATGATACTTTATGTTTATAATTTTCAGATATTACATAGTACGTGTTGTAGGTGTATTTTATTTGGTATATGGTATAACTATGCATTAGTGAAATATGTATTTATAAAAAAAGTCACTCAAAATTCAGTTATCTCTATTTTGAATAGTACAACTTTTCCTAATGTCTGCATTAATTTTATTTTTTACTTTGCTTTCCCAAATCCAACTAATCACTCATTAAATCTTTGTTGACTTGAATAGAACACCTCCTTAGTATTTAGCCTGAAGTAAACACCCAGCAGAAAGTAAACATCAAAAGCAAAAATATTTCAAAGTGAACACCAGAAAATTGAGTGTAAGCTTTTCTTGTGCACATGAGAAACATGAGGTCAAAATATAATTGAAAGAACTAAAAGCAGAAAGAACAGCAGGTCCATCTGGTATTTTCTGTGTTAAAATTACCTTCCAATGCTGGTCAGATGTATTTGTTTTGGAACAAATTTCACATTAATAAGAATAAACGCAAATAACACATAGAAGCACCAAAGTTACCATAGTTATTTACTTCTAATTAAAACTATATTCAAGCCCTAAGTCATTTGCCTAAATCCAAACAATAAAATGATTCCTGATCCTAAAAAAATGTGTGTTCATGTCAAGATGTAAATTAAAGGCAATCTTTAATAGGGAATGAAAATGAAGAATGAGAGTTCTGTTTCAGAGAATGAATAGTGCCTTCTTTAGCGTACTGCTAATTTGCATTTATCACATAGTAGGATTACAGAGAAGCTGCTGAAATCCTCAAGTGCACACTATTGAAGGCCCTAAACTAAATTCTCTAGTCCTGACAATCAGACACAGCCAATCCTATGTTTGGAAAGAAGGATTTTTTTTTTCTGTCCTTGTTGTACTGAAAATTTCCCTAGGGAAAAGTAGAGCCTCCAGAGAAACATCATAAATGTAAATAAATATTACCTTTCACAATCTAGTGGAAATATTATGCACCTAGAACCTGAGAATATTTTAGATTATACTTTTCTATTGCCTTGGATTTATATAGCCTCCACGTGCAGTAAATTTTTACAAAATGAACGACTTTATTTTAATGTGTAAACTATATTACTTCCTAAAAGTATAACACAATGCTTGGGGCTTAGTCTTTATAGCTAGCACACAGTAAAAATAAAATGTTCTCAGAAAATAATTCAAAGTTAGAGAGCAGCATTATGCAAATTTAAGGGCCTTAAAGCTGCCATATCCAAATCATATGATGAGTGATGAGTGATGGAGAATTCTTGGAGGAATACAAAAACTGCTTTCAGTTCCCATTTTCCTGATCCTATTCAAAGACCTGTGGAGAATCCTAGAAGGAATCCATGGTAATGGTGCATTGAGAACTCTCCAAGTAGATAATAAGTATTGGAATGGGAAACAGCTATTATGGAAAATAGCTAAAGGAGAGTGGAATAACAAAATCATTTTTTTAATTATTTATTTGTGTGTGTGTGTCAGTCGTAGGGCTTGAACACCGGGCCTCGGCGCTGTCTCTTAGCTTTATCAACTAAAGGCTAGCGTACTACCATTTAAGCCACAGTGCCACTTCCGGTTTTCTGGTAAATGGTTGCAGATAAGAGTCTCACGGACTTTCCTGTCTGGGCTGGTTTTGATCCACGATCCTCAGATCTCAGTCTCCTGAGTAGCTAAGATTGAAGGCGTGAGCCACCGGCGCCCCACTATCAAATCATTCTTAACAGGATAAAGTTTTACAATTTAGCTGGATTGGTAGACCCTTTTATCACAATTAGCAGTGTTTCTGCTATATTATTTCTGCAGATACTACAGAGTGTGAAGAGTTGTAGTTTGTGCTCAGAAGTCTTCCTTTCTTTTCTACTTCTGATTATAAGCTTGCTGTCCTTTATGAATGTCAACCACAAGGTCAGAACTTCTGAAATGAATTTTTACAAACCCAGGAAAAAGCACAATTCATCATTGCCCATTGCTTACCAGGCCCCGTATGGATGAGACTTCATCCTAACTATAGAGTGAGCTGAACCAGATGCCAATTATTAAAGAATGATCATAACTTTACAAGGAATGGGGGAATTCACAGTGTCTTACATATGGTGAAGGAGCCCAGTTGCTGCAATCTATACTACAAGTTTAACTTCCTGGTCTGTGATTTGTTAAACTGTAAGCTGTGGAGTTACTCAATGCCTCGACATCTCTTTTTCATCTGAATTCCTCAATATTTCTTTTTCATCTTAATGCCTCAATATTTGTTATTCATTTTCAAGCCTTGTGCAGTTCTTTATACATAAAAATACATTGCTATCTGCTATGATATTCTAGTGAAACAATTGAATTAGAGAAGAGAGGAAAAGAAAAGCCAATGATTCTACAGAGCTATATGAGAAAGAGTTAGGATATCATCATGAATAGGATATCTCATGAATAGTGCTAAAAATGAAAAGCTAATGAACAAAAATTGGACAGATGAGAGAAACAATTCAAAAATCAAGCATACATTCCTTACCTATGACATCATCATTCAAAGGCTGGTAAATGGATTTTATGATGCACAAAAATTCAGAAAAAATGCATGCATGTTATATTTCTGAGAAAATCCTGATAAAGTATTCTTTTACGTTATTGTTGACAAAAGAGATACTCCAGAATAAAGGTAAAAAAGGAAAAAAATGAAACTGATAGACAACATGAGAGAAATAGAAATATATAGCGAATAATGTTTCTCATATGAAAATGAGGATGGAGTAGAACTCTAACATGTGCTATAGAGCTGGATTTTTAGAAAATATTTGTTATTTCCCTTCTCCTCCCCAAATTAGAAAAATATATACAAGATGAAGGGCACTGGATTCAAACACAGTGAAAACAGGTTTTATCCCATGGGGGAAGAAGATACAAAAGAAGCAAAAAAAATCACATGGTGTATTATAAATACATTAAAAACAACAGCAAGAAAGATAAAACCTTTTGTGTCTATCTTGTGGCTCATTTCACTTAGCATCATCTTATATGGTCATAAGACCTATTGTAATAATGAGATGTACAAGATACTATGTTGAAAATGAACTTTACAACATGTGGGTGGAGGAGTTGGGGAGGTGGGGAGGAAAGGGATGGTAGGGGAAAAACAAAGGAAGATGCTTCATAGGAAATGAACTCATTACCTTACTATGTAACTGAAATCCCTTTGTACAGTATTTTTACAATAAAAATACATACAGAAAAAGAAAATATTTGAAGATAGTGGAGCAAACAGCATGACAGAACTGTAACAGCAAAAATAAAAAACAAGTGGCATAATGAGATTAAAGATGGGAATGACAAAATATTGGGGAGTTATGTTATCAATTTTTAAATTTACCTACCAATCAATAGTGGTAGATTTTTCACATGTAAAGTTGCTATCTTCCAGGGGTAGCCCTTTTTAAGGTTTCATGACTAGGACATGTTACACTTGACTCTGTCATAATGGTTAAGGAACTAACCCTTGACATACTCAGAACTCTCAATAAACGCAAACTGGAGAAAGATAGACATTAGAATATTTTTTAGTGTTACCATCAATACTTCAAAGAACTAGATTTAGAACAATTCAAATGCAGTGCCTGCAAATGTCATATTTGAAGCAGAAATTATCCCAATGCTAGGCTTTTTCATGATATACAGTATTAAATCTGATATACATCTGATATACATCAGTGCTCCATGGTAAGAAGACTTTGGCTAGGATAGTAAGAGATTATGATGTGCTATATGTTGTAGAGGTTATTGTTATTAACTATGCATATTAATTTTGTTTTGTGTTGTTGTTGTTTGTTTTTTATTTTTTCCCCAACTCTTGGGGCTTGAACTCATGGCCTACATACACACTATTCCTGAGCTTCTTTTGCTCAAGACTAGTGCTCTATCATTTGAGCCACAGCACCACTTTCTGCTTCTTTCTGAGTAGTTCATTGGAGATAAGAACCTTACGGACCTTTCTTCCCAGGCTTGCTTCAAAACATGATCCTCAGATCTCAGCCTTCTGAGTAGTTAGGATAACAAGTGTAACAAGTGTGAGCCACCAGGGCCTAGCTTAAGTTTTCTTTTTGAATGGAGAGTCATATTTTAAATTATTGTTTGCATTCTAAGTAGGTCTTGGAGAAAAAAATAAGCCAATACAAAATAAAATACCTGTTAGAGATGAAGTACTGAAGCCAAGCCTGCTCCTATTCATGGAAAGTATCAAGTGAAAGGGTAGGAATTGAAGCATACAGAGATGAACACTTGCTAAATAAAGTATACAGCTAGTAACATGCATATGAAGAGAAAAGAAACCTTACTGTTGAATAAAGAAGGAGGAGAAACAGACAGAAGCCAGGTATCAGCCTTGGTTCATGCTGAATCTTTTATTCTACACCTGCTGTCCTCTCTGCCCTCCCAAAAGAGAAAACTGTCTCTGAATATGAAGGTAAGAAGAAACATGAGGAGACAACATTTGAACTCATTGACTTAATTTCCTACTTATCCAGTGGTATGTAGCGTCAGTATGCTACTTTGTTTATTATAGTGTATTTTAACTTTAGTAGTTTATTTATAGCAAGATTTTGAAAATCATCTTAGTCAACTGTATGGTTATGTTGACAAAAAACAAAAGCAAAATGGATTTTAATTACTCCCTCTCCTTCAGAAATCAGGTACAATAGTCAAGAGAACAATTCATGGAAAACTCAAAACAATAGGTAGAGTTCAATTGTATTACACTTAGGGGGAAAAAAACCACTTTAATCTTCCCTTCCTATCTCTCTCACCTCCAGGGAGCCCATCAGCTCATTTTGTCCATACTGAAAATTTTCTCCATACTGTTCTCAGAGATTACCTAAAAATTGCACAATTGTCACATTCAGTGATCCAATTCCCTGAAGGCTCCAGTTTCAGGCCTCTGCTCCAGGAAATAATCACATGAGCCATGCTGAGCCGATGGCTGACTCCTTGGACAGTATAAGCCTTCTGCTTCTGCTGGCTGGTCCAGGGAGTGTGTGTAGAATCAGCTTTCCAACACATAAATAGAACACACCCATCATTAGAAAGCAAAACAAGAAAAAGATACAGAGTATATATTTTTATTAAAAAGAGAAATCAATATTCTTCCTACCTGCAATATTATTTCATTGAACTTTTTCTTGTTCTGAATTTTTGTTGTTACTAAGACTGGACTTACTTTTTTTCTTCACAGGGTTTGCTTTTTAAATGTTTCATTCTACATTTGGCCTAAAATTTTAGATACATTCCTCTTGAAATGAATAGGTAGGATTATTTTCATGCTTTAAAAGCCTAGAATGATTTCCTTAATAAAAAAATAAACTTTCACTCATTTCTGTGTATGGGAGTGGTGTGTGTGTGTTTTGTGTGTGTATATGTGTGTGTGTGTTGTGTGTGTATGTGTGTGTGACTTCCTAGGTGGGTGCTCTTGAACTCTGTGTTTGTGTGTTGTGTGTGTATGTGTGTGTGTTGTGTTTGTAGGTGTGTGTTGTGTGTTGTGTGTATGTGTGTGTGTTGTGTGTTTGTGTGTTTGTGTTGGTGTGTGTTGTGTGTATGTGTGTTGTGTGTATGTGTTTATGTGCGTTGTGTGTGTCATGTGTGTTGTGTGTATGTGTGTGTGTTGTGTGTGTTGTGTGTGTGTTTGTGTATGTGTGTGTTTATGTGTTTGTTGTGTGTTGTGTGTGTGTTGTGTATGTATGTATGTGTTGTGTGTATGTGTGTTGTGTGTATGTGTATGTGGTGTTGTGTGTGTGTGTGTGTGTGTGTGTGTGTGTTGTGTTCTTGCCTCACCTAGGGCTTGAAATCAGGGCTTGAGTGCTGTCCCTAAGCTGCTTTTGCTCAAGGCTAGTGCTCTACCACCTGAGCCACAGTTCTACTTCTGGCCTTTTAGCAGTTTATTGTAGATGAGAGTCACCATAGCTACGCTATGGAAACAACCAGATGCCCCTCAATAGATGAATGGATCAAGAAAATGTGAATATATATATATATATATAATAACCATCTATCTATCTATATATATATATATATACACACACACACACACACACACATAGATAATGGAATTCTATGCATCCATCAGAAAGAATGATACCACCCCATTTGTTAGGAAATGGGAAGATTTGGGGGAAAAATCATATTAAATGAAGTAAGCCAGACCCAAAGAAATATAGGTTCCATGGTTTCCCTCATTAGCAATAATTAGTGTATGTCTAGGATAATTTTATCAGATGAGCAAAAAAGCTCAAAAGCTATGTACATATGTCCATATAAGATGATGCTAAGTGAAGTGAACCCCAAGATATGGACACAAGAGGTCTTTGTTGTTGTTGTTGTTTTTAAATGTGCTGTGAGTATTTTTGTTTCTTCTGTATGTTCTTCCCTCTATGGCATATACCCTGTTGTCACTGTACTTGATTTTGGTATCCTGCATCTTTGTAATTTGGAGTGGGAAAGGGAAATAACAAAACGCTGAACCAAGGACATAGGATGACCCATTACAACACTGATACCCACAAGACAGTATAGTGGAAATGAACTTTACAACTTTGAGATGGGGAGGAGCAATGGAGGTTGGGGATGGAAGGGATAGTGGGAGAACAATAAGGGAGTATAACAATGCTTGACAAGAAATGTACTCGTTACCTTAATTGTGTAACTGTAACCTCTCTATACAGCATTTTTACAATAAAAACATACAAGTTTTTAAAAAAGATTCTCATAGAACTTTCCTGCTGAGACTGGCTGTGAACTTCAACTCTCAGATCTCAGACTCTTGTTTGGCTAGGATTACAAGCATAAGCCACGGATGCACATCCATCAGGTATTCTTTTTTTTTAATTGTGAAAATATTGTACAGAGGGGTTACAATTGCATGGCCAAGATAATGAGTACATTTTCTACCAAGCGTTGTAGCCTCCTCCTTCCCATCCCTTCCCATCCTCCCCCCCATCCCCCCCAGTCAATCCTCCTCCCCCACTTCCACCGAGGTTGTACAGTTCGTTTTTGACATAACGACTTGTACATCTCATTGTTGCAATGGGTCCACCTGTATCCCTATTTAAACGATTTGTTTTTTCCCTTCTCCTACACAAATTATACCATCATCAAATACAGTGAAAGCAGGGGTTATACCATGGGGGAGGGACATACAAAGCAACAAAGAAATCATCTTATAAATGTGTTAGAAACAATCGCATGAAAGAAAAAAAAACATTTGAATACATAGCATAGGGTTCATTTCCCTAGCATCACCTTATCTGACATTTTCTGCTTGACTCAGACATATACTACTTATTGCAAATAAGGGAAACCATGGGACCTATGTTTCTTTGGGTCTGGCTTACTTCACTTAATATAGTTTTTTCTAAATCTTTCCATTTCCTAACAAATGGGGCAATGTCATTCTTTCTGATGGAGGCATAGAATTCCATTGTGTATATATACCACATTTTCTTGATCCATTCATCTA
>NW_012267219.1:4941791-4952613 GCF_000151885.1 Dipodomys ordii
CATTTCCTAACAAATGGGGCAATGTCATTCTTTCTGATGGAGGCATAGAATTCCATTGTGTATATATACCACATTTTCTTGATCCATTCATCTACTGAGAGGAATTTGGGTTGGTTGCATATCTTAGCTATGGTAAATAATGCTGCAATAAATATAGTCCTGCTGGTAGCTCAAGTGTGGTCTTGTTTGTGAATATTTGGGTAAATGCCCAAAAGTGGGATTGTTGGGTCATAGGGGAGCTCTATGTGGAGTCCTTTGAGGAACCTCCATACTGCTTTCCAAAGTGGTTGAACAAGTTTACACTCCCACCAACAATGAAGTAAGGTTCCTTTCTGTCCACATCCCTTCCAGCATCTGTTGTTGTTAGAGTTCTTGATTTTAGCCATTCCAACTGGGGTGAGGTGGTATCTCAATGTTGTTTTGATTTGCATTTCTTTTATGGCTAGAAGGTTGAGCATTTATTCACGTGTCTATGGGCCATCCTTCTTTCCTCTTCAGAGAAGTTTCTCTGTAAGCCTTTAGCCCACTTATTTATTGGGCAGTTGTTTCTTTGAAGATGTGTTGTTGAGGGATTTAACTTTTGGGTTCCAGATATATTTTAGATATGAGAACCTTGTCCATTGTATCCATCAGGTATTCTTAATAGTAATGAGATTATAATGAATATAAAATATGAGATATTTACCATCATTAAATGAATAAATACTTTAGAATTTTTCAGAACTATTTCATAATTATTTCATTTCCATAATTATTTAATAATTGGCCTATTTCTTAATATAATTTAGAAGTAATTATACAAAAAGTTCATGATGCATATGTGTGTACAATCTAAGGACAATTACAAATTACAATTACCCACAATCACATCGCCTTAACCCTTTCGCTACACATGTCACCATTATCATCTCTAGAGTTCACCACCACACTAATGTTTAGGATATTTCACTTGAGTTTTAATAAGTTTTCTAAATTATGAAAATTCAGTCAGACACATACCAAATTATATTTTCATTTGTTATTTGTTTGTTATTGCTTGTGAGATCTCTCTAGTTTAAATCATGTAATCATACTTGACAATTTTTATTTTTAGGTTAGTATCTTACTGTGAGAATAAGCCATTGTTTATATATCTATTTGCATTATTCTGGGAAGAACAACTCACTGTGACTAGAAAGACCCGTCTTTGAGAGGTCAACAAGTAAGCAGCATGAATCAAGCACTGCACACTTATTCTTCTTGGGCATACTTTTTATTTAGTTTTCCTTTGACATAATAAGCAATGAATGGGTGCCACCATGGCAAAATAATTAGATATCACATATTACATAATTGTTGTTGAATTGTGTTCTCTTTCCCTATCTCTCTCTCAAAAACAAACATCTGTGAGCACACATACACACACACCTCTTTGCTTCAACCACCACTCAGTTCTGGTCAGTGCATTAGATGGGAACTTTGTGGATGTTGATAAAACGGTCATCTGTGATCCATTCTAGATATTCTGCCGCTACCCTAATACATTTTACTCATGTAGTAATTAATAAAGCTAACTTATAAGCCAGTTGTGTGGGTTCAAGACAATTTGAATACAAATATTATTCTGGGCATTCATTGTATTATCCACAGTCTGGTTCATTATTCAATGAAATACAACTCCTGATAAAACTGTTATAAAGGTGGCTTACCTAACACTCAAATTATATTATTCTTCAACAAAGTGTTCACAAAATTGTTGGTACATTCCAAAACTTGTTTACAACCATTGTCTATAACTTTGAGGTAACGAGTTTTTGAAAGTAAAAACAATTCAGTTTCAAGCATAGCAACGATATTTATCCTTAAATATTAAATTACAGACTGAGACACAGTTCACAGGATTCATTTAACACAGACTTGTTCATTTATCAGTTGATCATCACATTAATTCAAGAGTTGTGAGGGGCAGACATCAAGTTGGGATTAGAAGTGCAAGAAATTTATTAGTGGAAAAATTTGTCAAGGATAGAGTCATGGGAAGGGACAGTAGAGGAAACCTTTATGCTGCAATTCAGACCCAACAAGAGTTTTTTTTTAATTTATTTATTTTTTTATTATTTTTAAATAGCTGAACTAAGACGTCTCAACTCAACTATCAATTTAGGAATACCAAGCATCTTGATCAGTGTCAAATTTTCCATTATTTTTCCCCCAATCTATCTCAACCCCAACAAACCCTTAAGTGACTTTAAATGTGGCCATGAGTTTTTCCTGGGCCACCAAAACCATTATCGATTAAAAAAAAAAGGGAAGTCAAACATCATTAAAATTAAATAATTCAGGGTGGGGATGTGGCTCAAGTGTTAAAATGCTTGACTAACAATTTCCATTATAAATCTTGTCATCAAAATTTAAACAATTTTACTTTTTTTCTTTCTTTTTTTTAAATTGTGAAAATACTGTACAGAAGGGTTACAATTACATGGGCAAGATAATGAGTACATTTCTTATCAAGCATTGTAGCCTCCTCCTTTGTTTCCCCTTCCCATCCCTTGTTATCTCCCATCCCCCCACCCTCCCCTCCATAAGAAAGAATGACATTTCCTCATTTGTTAGGAAATAGAAAGACTTGGAAAAAATTATATTAAGTGAAGAAAGCCAGACCCAAAGAAACAGAGGTCCCATGGTTTCCCTTATTTGCAATAACTAGTATGTCTGAAACAAGCAGAAAAGGCCAGATAAGTTGATGTTAGGTAAAATGAACCCCAAGATAAGTATTCCAATGTTTTTTTCTCTTTCATGCAATTGTTTCTAACATATTTATAAGATGATTTCTTTGTTGCTTTGTATGTCCCTCCCCCACGGTATAATACCTGTTTTCACTGTATTTGATGTTGTTATAATTTGTGGAGGGGAAGGGAAAAAACAACTCATTTAAAAAGGGATACAGGTGGACCCATTGCATCAATGAGATGTACAAGTCATTATGCCCAACAAGAGTTGAACAAAGAGTCTCAGATTAAGGAGAGTTTCAAATTGTGTCAAGCATTGTTGCCTCCTCTTTTGTTTCCCCTTCCCACTATGCCAGACCAATTGAGGGGCTTGGAACCCAAGAAGTTCAATAGAGGAGCTTCATCTTCTAGAGAACCAATCCAGTATTCAACTGAAGAAAGTTGCTTGTGGTATGACTTTATGGCAGTATCCTCAGGGAGGTAGGTGGACTGTCAATACAGCCCATTACTCTCTGTAGAGATTGAGTAAAACATTTCTCCAGGAGTGTAAGTGGACGCTATCTTTTTCCTTTCCAAAAAGTAAGGGAAAGCTAATCCTCTTGGGCTGACCAGAGTCTATTACCTTTGCTCAGAGTAATTCTTTATGTCTTCTGGATCTTAGACAAATTATATTTTATATACATTAAATATGCATATATTTATATACAGTCATAATATATCTGTATCAGATAATCTCTGGCAACAGCTTTAACATATAAAAATTTCACTATAATGTTTTGGGGAACTTTGAATGTCAGAATCAAATAGCACAAGTTTCCTAGCTGGATATTAAGAATGTGGGGAAAAGTGGCTTATATTCATTTCTTTTTTCAGCTTTATTTCTGGACTCATCAATTTTTTACATGGGAATACAGCATAGTATATAGTACATATGCTTCTATTGTAGCACATGTCTATGTTCTGAAGCATTTCCATCCTTTCATTATATAACCACAAAGTAGGTTATTTGCCTGTGCCTTTAATATGGTGCTCTATATTTAAGTAGCAACTTCTGGGTGGTGTGGTGTATGGTACAATGAATAGATCACAGTATCATATTACTATACACATACCTTACTCTCTATATTGTGAAGCCCTGTGTAAACGCTGCAATATGTTAGATTTGGTGTGAGTAAACAGACATTTCCTAAGTCCCTAGACAGTGATTCTCACTGAGCATTTATGGACATGAAAGTCAAATCTATACCCAGGAGATATATATCTCTGTGGAGGCTAACTACTGGCCCTTCTGGAATAGAAGGGCCTTGATAGAGTTGAGTAGTCAACAGTGAGTGAATAAATCCTTGAGAAATAACGTTATATATGGGAAAATATCATATATATTTACATCTGGAAGTTTAAATGATATTTTGGGGACCATATTTTTCATAATTATCTCAGCAAATGGAAGTACTATTTAGCCCATACATATCTTCTGGATCTCTCATTGTGGCTACTATAAACCTATCAGTGCTTAATCTGTAATAATCCATAAAATAAATCAATGTTAACTGAGTCATTTTGCCTGCTTGGATTTCAAATGTCTATTTTCTGATAGAAACATTTAGGTGTGAAAGAATAAAGTATTTCCATATATTATGCTCATGCACATATGTCTCCTCACATCCTAACAGCTAATTGTTTTGTCTTTGATCCTCCTGTCATTTTCTTTAACAGTCACCTGCTGTTAAACTATTTCCAGAAGTCTAGGTAGGAAATTGACCCAAAACACTTCTTTATTCATTTGATTACCAAGCAGACCATATTGAGCTTTGCCCAAAAGGAAACTTCTTTATCTTAATTACATTTTAAGTCATCCCCAAACTTGATAGCAATAAAGCTGCCATTATTTTGGCTTGTTCCCCAGCTAAGTAACAAGAAACAGATCTCAGTCTTCCTGCTTTCTCCACTGGCCACATACAATACCTATTCAAAGGTCTCAAGGGGAAGGAATTGTATTTTTTCTGTCAAGGGACAGTTGGATATTCATATTATCATTCTCAGGCTTAGATTTTTGGATTTTTCAGTTATCAAATTCATCTGAAGATGCCTTGTCAGGGCCAGACCAAATAATTTTGTTGGCCTTATACTACCTACGGGCCTGACATTCCTCATTCCTTGAAGGGGAAGTTGGAAAAAACTATTGTGGATACATAGGCTTTGAGCTACTGTGGATTTGTGTCTGCATTATTTCTGGTCTTACTTGTCCTCAAGCTTGTATCTATCTATTTCTCTAGTTTTTCTCTCTCCCTCTCTCTCTCTCTATAGATATATCTATATCTATGTCTGTTTGTCTGTCTATCTATCTATCTTATTTGTTAACCCAAGACTCTTATGAGGTCTCCAAGACACCATTTCCTTGTGATGTAAATATGAGATGAAGTATGTACTTTAATATAAAACAACAGTTCTGCAGTATTCTCACCACTTAACACCAAAATGTACTCTAATGTATCTGACACTCAACATTTCATAGGTTAATTCACCCACCTGGCTCTTACCAAGGTTGAATAAGTACCATTCCCAGTATGTTTGACTTATTAGGTCAATGTCATGGAATATAAGATTTCCAAACAATCAATAGCTCTGTGAACCATGTCCTGGGGTGTTAGATGAAATAACAAAGCATTGGAACAGATCTTAAAGCAAATATTTTTGCTTTTATTTGAATCAAACTTCTTCTGACTCTGCTTTAAAATAATACAATATAGAATAGCACATTTTCTAAATTGGTAGACATTTACCACATGCCTAAGGCCCTCTCAGTCCAGAAGTTGTCATTTCTTACCACTGAGCTGTAACCAGAACTACTAAGCCAATTTATCTGCAATAGTCATTTTCTATAAAATCCCTATGAATTCTCCATTAGTGAGCATTGATCCATGGGAGGAAGCTACCACAGGGCTCTGGATATATTTTATCAACTGATAGATAAATATATTGTTTGGGGTGAATTTCTGTTTAAATGTAAATTATTGACATATGTTATGTTAAGATACTGTATAGAGGGGTAAGAGATTTTATACAGTGATACATGGCCATCAAAAGGATGATTTGTGGCTGGATTGGATTTGCCTAAGAGAAATATCTTCTCATCAGGGTGTATTACAATCTTTTACTAGGCAGATCTTTGTAGAAGCCAAAGCAGTAAAAATGTAGAAGACCTGACACAAGGACAGGGGGGATCCTCCTTTTCAAACACAGCTGGAAAGATGCATCCAGTGACTCAAATTCAAATTCCTTACTGCTCTGTGTGTGTGTGTGTGTGTGTGTGTGTGTGTGTGTGTGTGTGTGTGTATAACTGCAAAGTGATATAAGTACTGTGAAGAGGAAAGTCTGCAAAGAAGGAATCCATGAAGCATGAGGATCAATTGTATTTTGTTCAGCTTTCAGTACTCTGCATTTTGCTAACCAGGATCCAGCTATTATTTTTTTAGGAGCCAGACAAAGAAATTGAATAGAGATTGAATAATTCATGTAGCTGTTTAGTCATTAATTGTAGTATTAATCTGGTGGGTGGAGGAGATTAAAATTGCTATTAATGTCTAATAGGCTTCAGAAAGCTAAGAAAAATACAATTGGTTCCGTAGCATTATACATTGAGCCCCAGTGCTAGCACCAAGTATTCAAAATGAGAGCAGGAAGGACAAATACAACAAGATCTATGGGACATCCCATAATGAGCTGACAATCAACAGTTTCACAATGAGATATCCTTGGGCAGAAAAAGAAATGTAAAATTGAAGTATTCCTCCATCAGAGGCATTTGTTGAGAATCACTCTTACAAATCAAAATTACTTATTCTGATACATAGACACTGTGACCCATAGAGAATTAGCTCTAGAGATCTCCTGGAAAAATTACTTTTATAAATCACCGAAGATCCTAAAATAATAACTAAGTGTTTGGGGATTTCTCAATAAGCATTAAAGCAAAAATAGAGTAATCAAAATGGTATGCATCATTAAAAAATAAAAATTTGTTCTTCTTTGAATTGTACATACATTTAAATAATTCAAGTATAGACTCTTTAGAGAGGATGAAGGCAACATTCTCCAGAGGGATGCTCATATCCAGTGCTCCTGAACCAACGTCAATATGGAAATGTAAAAGTCATCTGTAAAGGGAAAGACTAACAGACGTGAAACAGACTAACCACAATTGCTTACTTCTGCATCTAAATATCAAATGTTTCTTCTCATTTTAAAGCAAATTTACTTGTCACAAAGATGCTGACATAAAACTTCACTTCCATTTTTCATGTTCTTTGATTTCTCTTAATAATTGAAATAGTGCCGGTTTGTTGAATGCCTAATTATTGGAGATCTAGAAATGGGCTTTAGCAGATTACTTCCCATCTGTGCCCCTAGTTAAATATCATTTTGGGGACATCAAAGGGAAATTAATGTTTATATAGTTTGGATTAGTTAAAATTATTTTTAGATACAGAGTTGTAGGGGAACATTTCCTGGTCATCTAATTGTTCAAGACTATAGTAAACTCTCTGAATATTTACAAGTAGAAAGATTACCCAAAAATAGGCCTATAAATAAACAGGTAACACCAACAGACAAGAATATGGGACAAGAGTGCATGGGTAAAACAAACGTAATTTATGTTAAGATCTCGTGTTATTTAGTTCAAGCATTTGTTGCAATTGTTTCTAATATATTTATAAGATGATTTCTATGTTGCTTTGTATGTCCTTCCCCCACGGTATAACCCCTGCTTTCACTGTATTTGATGTTGGTATAATTTGTGGAGGGGAAGGGCAAAAACATCGTTTAACTAGGGATACAGGTGGACCCACTGCAACAATGAGATGTACAAATCGTTATTGTCGAAAAATGAACTTTACAACTCTGGTGGCGGGGGGGCGGGGGGGATCAGGTGGGAGGAGATGGGGGAAGTATGAGAAGGGATGGGATGGGAAGGGGAAACAAAGAGGAGGCAACAATGCTTGATAATAAATGTATTCATTATCTTGCCCATGTAATTGTAACTCCTCTGTATGGTATTCTCACAATAAAAAAATTGTTTTGGCATATCCACCCAATACATGTTAAAAATACCTGATGTTACAATGGGTCAACCTGTATCCTTATTTAAGCATCTTGTGTTTCCCTTCCATTCCCCAAATTATAAAAATGTTGTGATGTACGAGACACTATGTTGAAAACAAACTTTACAAATTCGGGGGTAGGAAAGGAGGAGTTAGGGGGAGTGGGGAGGGAAGAGATTGTAGGGGAAAAACAAAGGAGGAGATAACAATGCTCAATAGAAATGTACTAATTACCTAACTCATGTAACTGTAACCCTTCTGTATAGTAATTTTACAATAAAAAGAGTACGAATAAAAATATCTGAGGTTGCTGTATCTACACTGATATTCTTGGATTATATTATTAAAACACATTTAGTCTAATACATATACATTATGTATGTGTTTTCCTAAGTTCAACACATCGCTATTATTAGTAAAAGGATAGGAAGGCATAACCCTCAACATTTTTCTATTCGTTTGGATTTATTTTCTAAATTATGCTTTAATTGTATAAACATCAGGTTACTAATGTTTAATTCTTGTTGGAAATTATTGGAGTTTTGGTTGGAAATGGATAAGGAACAAAGATCTGAGATCAAAATGAGAAAGGGAGATGTTGAGAGGAGAGAAATAAAGATACTGGTTATAAAGCAACTTCACACATTAAGTTCAAGGTGTAAAACCATTTTGAATGTGGAAAATTTAGATTATAATGCAAAACTGGAACAATCTCTAACCTTTAACTGCTTCAGCTGAATTGTTTTGTAGAATCATGAAGACTATTGAACAATTGTTTTCAAAGTTTGTTGCTGATTTGTGAGTGCTTCTATATGACAAAAGTGTTGTATTCACATGCACATCTATCAGAGGGTGGGGAAAGGACACAGACTCAGAGAAAAAAATGGGGAAAAAGTGCAGCAGTGTAGAGCATTGGACATTGATAAAAGTGATCACATGTAAAAAGGCACATTAAAAGTTTGTTTTTTTTGAAACTGGTGCTGTGTCTCAAAGTGGTAGAGTGCTAGCCTTGAGCCAAAGAGCTCAGGGACAGTGTCTAGGACTTGAGTTCAAGCACACAACTGACACACACCAAAAAAAGTTTTGTTTTCTTTTTTCCAAATGGTACTTTTGAAAAGAGAGAGTCTCATATCATCCAGAGCCTGCACCCCTGAGTCACCTGTGACTTAAAATTCAAGCTGGGCACTGGTGGCTCACTCCTGTAACTCTAGCTATTCAGAAGGTTAAGATCTGAGAATCATGGTCCAAAGCCAGTCGGGGAAGGAAAGTCCAGGACACTCTTACTAATTAACCACCAGAAAGCTAGAAGTAGTAGTACTGTGGCTCAAGTGGTACAACACTTGCCTTGAGCTGAAGAGCTGAGGAACAACTCCCAAGCTTAGAGTTCAAGCCCCCCGAATGACATAAACAAATAAATAAATGTTATAATTCAACTGATTGTTTTAAATTGGAAAGTAGGAATAGTCATTACTTTAATGGGAATGCCTCAGTGCACCTGTGCCTGTTGTCCCAAAGACATCAGATAACTCCTTTTTCTGAAAAATTTGCTTCATCAAATACTTTCAGGTTACTTCCATAGTTTTATGTATAGCTGACTCAATTTGGTGGTATCAGAGAGCAAGTTCTGTGATTCTTCTCTCTCTCCTCAGGAAATGTGGAAACATACCAGTGCCTAATCCAGGCTGAGTGATTCAGGCTCACATTTGTCACTAGTGAAATGTCTACTAACAGAACTCAGGTAAGGATGATTCCACTGAGGACACACAACCAAAGAGAAAAGATAGAAATGGAATTTCAAGCAAATGGAATCCCCAGACAAGCAGGAATGGCTAGGTTTGTGTTTGACAACTTAGACATGAAGACAAAAATAATAAGAGATAATGAAAGTCAAATATTTATTGATCCAGATACCAATTAATCAATAGGATATAATTATTATGGATCTTGTTCAATTTTATAAAAACAAACACTATTGGACCTAAAATGAGAAATAGAAGTTATTAAAAAATTAGAAAATGTCAACTTATCTCATGCACCAATGGACAGAGCATGCAAACAGAGAAGTATCAGAATTAAAATACACTATGTATCAAATGGACTTAGCAGACATTCACACAACATTCCATCCAAATATTGTAGAATATTCATTCTTAGCATCAGTGCAAAAATTTCCTCTCCAGTAGGTAATTTGTTAGCCCATAAGTCATAAAAATGAATAAAACAAAAACTCACATCCTGTGTCTTTTCTGATTACAATTGATTGAAACAAGAGGACAATATCAGAAGAAACTTTAGAAATTACAGAAACACTTGATTAAAAAACAACAGATTTTTTTAATTGTGAAAATACCGTACAGTGGGTTAAAATTACATGGGCAAGGTAATGAGCACATTTCTTATCAAGCATTGTTGCCTCCTCTTTATTTCCCCTTCCCATCCCTTCCCATCTCCCCCCCCCAACTCCCGACTCCCATCCCCCCCATGCCCCCCTCTCACTGCCCCAAAGTTGTAAAGTTTGTTTTTTGACATAACGTCTTCTACAACTCATTGTTGCAATGGGTCCACCTGTATCTTCATTTAAACAATTAAACAACAGATTTTTGAAAAATATGTTGGGCCATTTAGGAAACCAAAAAAAAATTTAATAAGTCCTTGGAACAAATATAATGGAAACAGAATGCACCAGAATATTTGGTATAGAGCAAAAGCAATACTAAGAGACAAATTTACAGTGATGAATGCCTTAATCAAAAACAGGAAGCTGTATAGTTCCCTATATATCACTCTGCACCAGAATCAACTCCAAATGGATCAAAGACCTCGGGGTCAAAGCAGACACTCTGAAATCATTACAGGAAGGAATAGGAGAAACCCTAGGTCTCCTTGGCACAGGCCAAAATTTTCTTAATAGAGACCCAGAAACACAATAAATCAAAGAAAGGTTGGACAAATGGGATTGCATGAAATTGCAGAGCTTCTGCATGGCAAAGGACATAGCTAGCAAGATCA
>NW_012267219.1:4953243-4957440 GCF_000151885.1 Dipodomys ordii
TGAAGTAAGCCAGGCCCAAAGAAACATAGGTCCCATGGTTTCCCTTATTTGCAATAACTAGTATATGTCTGAGACAAACACAAACGGTCAGACAAGTTGATGTTAGGCGAAATGAACCCCAAAATAAGGATTCAAATGTTTTTTTTTTTTCCTTGCGATTGTTTCTAACATATTTATAAGATGATTTTCTGTTTCTTTGTATGTCCCTCCCCCAGGGTATAAGCCCTTTCACTGTATTTGATGTTGATATAATTTGTGGGGGGAAGGGAAAAAAGAAACTGTTTAAATAGGGTTACAGGTGGACCCATTGCAACAATGAAATGTACAAGACTATGTTGAAAAAAAACTTTAGAACTTCGGAGGGGTGGGGTGGTGGGAGGGGTGTGTGGGAGTGAGGGGGTGGAGAGGGGAAGGGATGGTATGTAGAAACAAAGGAGGAGGCTACAATGCTTGATAAGAAATGTACTCACTATCTTGCCTATGTAATTTTATCTCCTCTGTTTAGTATTTTCACAATAATAAAAATAAAATAAATAAAATAAAATAAAAAGAATGGTTAGAAATGATTAAAAACAAAATAAAACAGGAAGCTCTCATATATACATCCTAGCAAGGCACCTCAGTTCAAAGAAAAAAACCCAAATTATTAAAAGAAAATAAATAACAAATGTCAAAGCAGACATAAATTAATCTAAAATAGCAATACAAAATAACAATGCAACAAAACCATTTTTATGGATACAAAATGACAAATCTTTTACTAAACTAACAAGAGAAAGAAAAAGGCAGACAGAGAAACAGACCCCCCCATAACACACGCACACACAAGGAGAGGGAGAGATAGAGTACAAACAAATTTGGAGATGAAAGAAGGTCCATTAAAACTCTTTCTATGAAAATTCAAAAAAATCATAGAATGTCCTTTGAAAATTATTAAAAAATAAAATGTCACCTTACATAGACATACTTCAATAGCTACCAGACTGTTTAAAAATCTCACAAATTTGGATATTTTGTTAAATGTTAGCATGGGCGCTTGAAATCAAGGCTGTGTGCTATAACATTTGGATGTATGTTTCTGTTAATCCTGTGAATCAAAATAATACTCATCAATTTTTTAAGTTTTTTTATTGTGAAAATACCTTACAGAGGGGTTACAATTACATGAGCAAGGTGATGAGTACATTTCTGAAAAGCATTGTTGCCTCCTCCTTTGTTTCCCCTTCCCATCCCTGTCCTCCCATCTCCCCACCCACATATAAAGTTGTAAAGTTGTTTTTTTGACATAGCATCTTGTACATTTCATTGTTGCAATGAGTCCACCTGTAACCCTATTTAAATAATTTGTTTTTTCTGTTCCCCTCCCCAAATTATCAAATACAGTGAGAACAGGGTTCATACTGTGGGGGAGGGACTTACAAGCAACAAAAAAATCTTCTTATAAATATGTTAGAAACAATAGCAAGAAAGAAAAACCATTTGAGGGGCTGGGAAGGTGGCTCAGTGATTGAGTGCTTGTGTTGCATGCATGAGTCCCTGGGTCGATTCCTCAGCACCACGTAAACAAAAAGAAAAAAAAAGCGGGAAGTGGCGCTGTGGCTCAAGTGGTAGAGCTTAGCCTTGAGCTGAAGAGCTGAGAGACAGCACCCAGGTCCAGAGTTCAGGCCCCACTACTGGACCCCCCAGAAAAAAAGAAAGAAAAACCATTTGAGTCCTTATCTTTGGGTCATACTCATCAATTTTTATAAAAATAATAGATATTTTTCTTCATTGGTTAAAAAATCAGCAGTCTATTCAAAATAGGTATTTTCCAATCTGCCTAGGCCAGCTTCTAGAATGTCACTGCAAACCCTACCTGAGCAATCATTGGCATCTTATTTTTTTTCTTATCCAGCAATGTAGGTCTTGCAAAAATCATGTCCACCCCTTGTATTTTTTATTTTTGTCATTCAACAAATATGTGTCATTTAAACAATTGCAATATGACATTCATCAATCAATGCAAAGGCCAGGAAATTAGAGTTCAAAGAAAAATATTAGAAGAATGTTGGCTACTAAGAACATCTATTCCAACTGCCTGCCATGTTCGAAGCAAGGGTACAAACATATACCAACTGAACTATCCTTCATTCTTGGGAGATTGCCAGATCTTGGGAATCTGATGTGATTACAGATTTGAGTATAGCTTAGCTTAAGTGCATACCTTTTAGTATTTTATAAATATAAATAATTCTAGTCATTACACTTTGGAACATAGCCTAAAGGATGTTTCCCTAAGTTAAATGACTTCTGCTTGTAATAACAACAACAACAAAAAAAGAAACCAAATCCCACCATTTGTAAAATGTACTTCTGCTTTAAAATTAAGTGTCCTCTTTGACAAAACATAAATATCAGGGAAATAGGAAAATGTACGTTTTCTGAATACAAAATGTTTGCTACATCATCAACTACAGCTATAACTTACTTGTTTTAGTAGAAAACTTTTGGCATCCAACAATATTACTACTCACTGTGCATAATGGAGATAAAGTGTAAACCATATCATTGTTACTCAAGTAAGCAATGCTTTAAGATATCCAAGTAAATTAGAGCTGAACACTGTATGATAGATGATAGCATCCAATCACTTAATACAATTTTTAGAATTTGTATAATAAGTAAACATAAGATATTTATCTTTCTCTTTGAAAAAAAAAGAAATTATTTAAAATCCCTTCCTGTTCACAATCTGTAATTTAAGAGTGCATCTGCCAGGGAAATGCCATTCTTAGTCAGGTGTGTGAATCTTCATGGGGAGAATGCAAAATTGAACAAGAAAATTTCTACACAATTATAGCTCATATAACTGTATCTTCCTGAGACCAGAAGAGCAAGGTTGACTTTATGGCTCTGGCTTAACTCATTTAATACAATTTTTCCAAGTCTTTACATTTCCTTATGAATGGTTACAATATCATTCTTTCTGGTAGAAGTAAAGAATTTCATTATGTATATATAACACGTTTCCTGGATCCATTCTTCCTCTGCGGGGCACCTGGGATGATGCCATTTATGGTAAACAATGCAGCAATGAACATAGTTGTCCTGGTAGCTTCACTATGGCCTTGTTTGTAGTGTAATTGTTCAGTCATAGGGGAACTCTATGTTTAGTCCTTTGAGGAACCTCCATACTGCTTTCCGGAGTGGTTGTACAACTTTACACACCCACCCACAGTGTAATAGAGTTCCCTTTTGACCACATCCATGACAGCATATATTATTGTTAATTTTCTTGATGATATCCATTCCAGTTGGAGTGAGATGCAATCTCAATGTTGTCTTGATTTGCATTTCTTTTATGGCCAGAGATGATATATTAAGTGAAATAAGTCAAACCCAAAAAAACAGAAGTTTCATGGTTTCCCTCATTTGTTTTCTTTTTTTTACAGTTACATGAGCAAGGTAATGAATGAGTACATTTCTTATACAGAATTGTTTCCCTCATTTGTGTTATCCAAAATGTGCCTATAAATCTATAACTACAGGCACTGAATGGTGAAAGACAAAAAAATAAACTTGGACATTATAAATTATACAGGTCTCTAGATATTCACACAGTGAGCCAAAGGAACATATTCTTAGAAGAAGATCACAAAGACCCAACAGCTATGTGCATATGAACATACAAGATAATGTTTATCAAAATGAACTCCAAGAAAAGGAAACAAGAGGGTTTCTTTTCTCTTTGTTGCTGTTGTTGTTTTCTGTATCTTTTGTCTGGTTTGTAAGTGTATCTGTTTGGGGGTGTGTAAAAAGGGGAACATAGTAGTTGTGGGACAAAAGGTGAACAAATGAAGCAGTGATACTCACTAGATACTGTGTGGAAAATGAGCTATACAACTTACAGGGTAGACAGGGGAGGGGAAAGCTGGGTGAGAGAGGGGATGACACTGTTCAAAAAGAAATGTGCTCATTATCTGACTTATGAAACTGTAACTCTTCTGTACATCACCTTTACTATAACAATAAAAAAAATTTGCCTACTAAGCCTCCCATGCTCCTGGATTGGAAAGATTAACATCATGAAAATGGCAATACTTCCCAAGGCTATCAACAAATTCAACACAATACCTATCAAAATTCCAACCTCATTCTTCAAGGAAATAGAAGAGGCAATCCAAAAATTCATATGGAACAATAAAAGACCCCGAATAG